>NC_068446.1:40031779-40074279 GCF_023373465.1 Oncorhynchus keta | reverse complement strand
AAATGATGACTGGTGTAAATGACTGGTGAACTAAAGGATGACTGGTGAACTAAAGGATGACTGGTGAACTAAAGGATGAGTGGTGTAAATGACTGGTGAACTAAAGAATGACTGGTGAACTAAAGGATGACTGGTGTACTAAAGAATGACTGGTGAACTAAAGGATGACTGGTGAACTAAATGATGAGTGGTGTAAATGACTGGTGAACTAAAGGATGAGTGGTGTAAATGACTGGTGAACTAAAGGATGACTGGTGTAAATGACTGGTGAACTAAAGGATGACTGGTGAACTAAAGGATGACTGGTGTAAATGACTGGTGAACTAAAGGATGACTGGTGAACTAAAGGATGACTGGTGAACTAAAGGATGACTGGTGTAAATGACTGGTGAACTAAAGGATGACTGGTGAACTAAAGGATGACTGGTGAACTAAAGGATGAGTGGTGTAAATGACTGGTGAACTAAAGGATGACTGGTGTAAATGACTGGTGAACTAAAGGATGACTGGTGATCTAAATGATGACTGGTGAACTAAAGGATGACTGGTGTAAATGACTGGTGAACTAAAGGATGACTGGTGATCTAAAGGATGACTGGTGATCTAAAGGATGACTGGTGAACTAAAGGATGACTGGTGTAAATGACTGGTGAACTAAAGGATGACTGGTGAACTAAAGGATGACTGGTGATCTAAATGATGACTGGTGAACTAAAGGATGACTGGTGTAAATGACTGGTGAACTAAAGGATGACTGGTGAACTAAAGGATGACTGGTGAACTAAAGGATGACTGGTGAACTAAAGGATGACTGGTGAACTAAAGGATGACTGGTGTAAATGACTGGTGAACTAAAGGATGACTGGTGAACTAAAGGATGACTGGTGTAAATGACTGGTGAACTAAAGGATGACTGGTGAACTAAAGGATGACTGGTGAACTAAAGGATGACTGGTGTAAATGACTGGTGAACTAAAGGATGACTGGTGTAAATGACTGGTGAACTAAAGGATGACTGGTGATCTAAATGATGACTGGTGAACTAAAGGATGACTGGTGTAAATGACTGGTGAACTAAAGGATGACTGGTGAACTAAAGGATGAGTGGTGTAAATGACTGGTGAACTAAAGGATGACTGGTGTAAATGACTGGTGAACTAAAGGATGACTGGTGATCTAAAGGATGACTGGTGAACTAAAGGATGACTGGTGTAAATGACTGGTGAACTAAAGGATGACTGGTGAACTAAAGGATGACTGGTGAACTAAAGGATGACTGGTGAACTAAAGGATGAGTGGTGTAAATGACTGGTGAACTAAAGGATGACTGGTGTAAATGACTGGTGAACTAAAGGATGACTGGTGAACTAAAGGATGACTGGTGATCTAAAGGATGACTGGTGAACTAAAGGATGACTGGTGAACTAAAGGATGAGTGGTGTAAATGACTGGTGAACTAAAGGATGACTGGTGTAAATGACTGGTGAACTAAAGGATGACTGGTGAACTAAAGGATGACTGGTGAACTAAAGGATGACTGGTCTCTGTCTCCCGTGCGTGTCTCTGTCTCCCGTGCGTGTCTCTGTCTCCCGTGCGTGTCTCTGTCTATGTTAGCGTGTCTCTGTCTATGTTAGCGTGTCTCTGTCTCCCGTGCGTGTCTCTGTCTCCCGTGCGTGTCTCTGTCTATGTTAGCGTGTCTCTGTCTCCCGTGCGTGTCTCTGTCTCCCGTGCGTGTCTCTGTCTATGTTAGCGTGTCTCTGTCTCCCGTGCGTGTCTCTGTCTCCCGTGCGTGTCTCTGTCTATGTTAGCGTGTCTCTGTCTATGTTAGCGTGTGTGTGTGTGTGTTCTTGCATACAGGGGCCAGGGCAGAAGGGCAACACTCAGAGCTTCTCAGTCTCATCAACGCCAGCAGTCCCCTGCAGATTTTATCTGTGGCAGTCTAGTCTCTAGCTGAGCCCAGCATGGCCAGACTCTGATTGACAGTTGATTAGAGAGAGGGGTGGGGGGGGGGGGGTGAGACTGAGGGAGAGAGAGAGAAGAGCAGCTGCTGTGAGATGAAAACAATCACTGTGTTACTGTGGCTGTAAGTGGATTTGGTGGGTTTTGCTGGAGGGAGGTGTCCATAGTTCATGGGGATTGGGCTTGTGTATGGATAGACAGTGGTTTTGTTGCAGTGTGTGTGTGTGTGTGTGTGTGTGTGTGTGTGTGTGTGTGTGTGTGTGTGTGTGTGTGTGTGTGTGTGTGTGTGTGTGTGTGTGTGTGTGCGCACACTCGCTTGCTCGCTTGCATGCATGCAGAGCTGTGGTGGTCATGAAATATTGTCAGCCGGTAACTGTCATGCAAATGAATGCCGGTCTCATGGTAATTGACCGGTAATTAACATAAACACATTTATCCTATACAAGCTGCCTTTGGAATATCTACATAAAAATGTATAATAAATACATTTAATATACACCATCACAATAAACCCATTATTTGTTTTAGGTAGATCTGGGGTGGTAGGTTGCCTAGTGGTTAGAGCAGGTAGCCTCGTGGTTAGAGCAGGTAGCCTCGTGGTTAGAGCAGGTAGCCTCGTGGTTAGAGCAGGTTGCCTCGTGGTTAGAGCAGGTAGCCTCGTGGTTAGAGCAGGTAGCCTCGTGGTTTGAGCAGGTAGCCTAGTGGTTAGAGCAGGTAGTCTCGTGTTTAGAGCAGGTAGCCTCATGGTTAGAGCAGGTAGCCTCGTGGTTAGAGCAGGTAGCCTCGTGGTTAGAGCAGGTAGCCTCGTGGTTAGAGCAGGTAGCCTCGTGGTTAGAGCAGGTAGCCTCGTGGTTAGAGCAGGTAGCCTCGTGGTTAGAGCAGGTTGCCTCGTGTTTAGAGCAGGTAGCCTCGTGGTTAGAGCAGGTAGCCTCGTGGTTAGAGCAGGTAGCCTCGTGGTTAGAGCAGGTAGCCTCGTGGTTAGAGCAGGTAGCCTCGTGGTTAGAGCAGGTAGCCTCGTGGTTAGAGCAGGTAGCCTCGTGGTTAGAGCAGGTAGCCTCGTGGTTAGAGCAGGTAGCCTCGTGGTTAGAGCAGGTTGCCTCGTGTTTATAGCAGGTAGCCTCGTGGTTAGAGCAGGTAGCCTCGTGGTCAGAGCAGGTAGCCTCGTGGTTAGAGCAGGTAGCCCCGTGTTTAGAGCAGGTAGCCTCGTGGTTAGAGTGTTGGGCTAGTAATTGGAAGGCTGCTGGTTCAAATCCCTGAGCTTGACAAGGTAAACATCTGTTGTTCTGAGCAAGGCAGTTAATAACAGATTGTTAAAGCAGAATATAATTGAACTTGGCTGAATAAAATAGAAAGTATATTTTTCCCATTCCCGAGCGAGTGTGCATATGAGGTGGCTATGTTGAGTGAAATCTAAACACCTATAATGGCTGAATAATGTGACTAATATTGATGATAAAATACATAAATAAATGAATAAATGCTCTGTTCCTAACCTCAGGCTGCACACACTGTTCTCTCATCAAGTGATCATATTCTCACCCATCAGACTATTCTCAATTTAATCTTGTCTTTACTAATAAGTGCAATTAGTTTAGATTTAGATTTATCAAATGGGCAGGAACAGGGGGCCGGGGGGAAAAGACATGTCACGTTGCGCTCGAACAGCAAATAGAGGCTGTGGGATGCTACTCCGGTTTTACAGAGGAGCAATGTAGTAGCAGTAGAAAGATGGAATAAATATAGTAGCAGTAGAAAGATGGAATAAATATAGTAGCAGTAGAAAGATGGAATAAATGTAGTAGCAGGAGAAAGATGGAATAAATATAGTAGCAGTAGAAAGATGGAATAAATATAGTAGCAGTAGAAAGATGGAATAAATGTAGTAGCAGTAGAAAGATGGAATAAATATAGTAGCAGTAGAAAGATGGAATAAATGTAGTAGCAGTAGAAAGATGGAATAAATGTAGTAGCAGTAGAAAGATGGAATAAATATAGTAGCAGTAGAAAGATGGAATAAATATAGTAGCAGTAGAAAGATGGAATAAATATAGTAGCAGTAGAAAGATGGAATAAATATAGTAGCAGTAGAAAGATGGAATAAATATAGTAGCAGTAGAAAGATGGAATAAATATAGTAGCAGTAGAAAGATGGAATAAATATAGTAGCAGTAGAAAGATGGAATAAATATAGTAGCAGTAGAAAGATGGAATAAATATAGTAGCAGGAGAAAGATGGAATAAATATAGTAGCAGTAGAAAGATGGAATAAATGTAGTAGCAGTAGAAAGATGGAATAAATATAGTAGCAGTAGAAAGATGGAATAAATGGAAAGATGGATTAAATATAGTAGCAGGAGAAAGATGGAATAAATATAGTAGCAGTAGAAAGATGGAATAAATGTAGTAGCAGTAGACAGATGGAATAAATATAGTAGCAGTAGAAAGATGGAATAAATATAGTAGTAGTAGAAAGATTGAATAAATGTAGTAGCAGTAGAAAGATGGAATAAATATAGTAGCAGTAGAAAGATGGAATAAATGTAGTAGCAGTAGACAGATGGAATAAATATAGTAGCAGTAGAAAGATGGAATAAATATAGTAGCAGTAGAAAGATGGAATAAATATAGTAGCAGTAGAAAGATGGAATAAATATAGTAGCAGTAGAAAGATGGAATAAATATAGTAGCAGTAGAAAGATGGAATAAATGTAGTAGCAGTAGAAAGATGGAATAAATGTAGTAGCAGTAGAAAGATGGAATAAATATAGTAGCAGTAGAAAGATGGAATAAATATAGTAGCAGTAGAAAGATGGAATAAATGTAGTAGCAGGAGAAAGATGGAATAAATATAGTAGCAGTAGAAAGATGGAATAAATATAGTAGCAGTAGAAAGATGGAATAAATGTAGTAGCAGTAGAAAGATGGAATAAATATAGTAGCAGTAGAAAGATGGAATAAATGTAGTAGCAGTAGAAAGATGGAATAAATATAGTAGCAGTAGAAAGATGGAATAAATGTAGTAGCAGTAGAAAGATGGAATAAATATAGTAGCAGTAGAAAGATGGAATAAATGTAGTAGCAGTAGACAGATGGAATAAATATAGTAGCAGTAGAAAGATGGAATAAATATAGTAGTAGTAGAAAGATTGAATAAATATAGTAGCAGTAGAAAGATGGAATAAATATAGTAGCAGTAGAAAGATGGAATAAATATAGTAGCAGTAGAAAGATGGAATAAATGGAAAGATGGATTAAATATAGTAGCAGGAGAAAGATGGAATAAATGTAGTAGCAGTAGAAAGATGGAATAAATATAGTAGCAGTAGAAAGATGGAATAAATATAGTAGCAGTAGAAAGATGGAATAAATGTAGTAGCAGTAGAAAGATGGAATAAATATAGTAGCAGTAGAAAGATGGAATAAATATAGTAGCAGTAGAAAGATGGAATAAATATAGTAGCAGTAGAAAGATGGAATAAATATAGTAGTAGTAGAAAGATTGAATAAATGTAGTAGCAGTAGAAAGATGGAATAAATATAGTAGCAGTAGAAAGATGGAATAAATATAGTAGCAGTAGACAGATGGGATCCTCCTCTTTTTAGTGGCAACTGTCAAAATTCTGATTTCAACTGGATTGTATATAGAAATGTCTTGGCTCATAAGAACACTTATTTCAATTCACGACAGCACATTTGAACCATTGTTTGAGGAGCAGCCTGATTTTAAAAGGATTATCTACATAGACGGACAGAGGCCCATTATCAGCAACCATCACTCCTGTGTTCCAATGGCACGTTGTGTTAGCTAATCCAAGTTTATCATTTTAAAAGGCTAATTGATCATTAGAAAACCCTTTCGCAGTTATGTTAACACAGCTGAAAAGTGTGCTAACAGTTGATTAAAGAAGCAATAAAACTGGCCTTCTTTTGACTAGTTGAGTATCTGGAGCATCTGCATTTGTGGGTTCGATTACAGGCTCAAAATGGCCAGAAACAAAACTTTCTTCTGAAATTCGTCAGTTTATTCTTGTTCTGAGTAATGAAGGCTTTTCCATGATGTTTTGGGGCTGTTGCTGGGCAACACGGACTTTCAACTCCCTCCAAAGATTTTCTATGGGGTTGAGATTTGGAGACTGGCTAGGCCACTCCAGGACCTTGAAATGCTTCTTACAAAGCCACTCCTTCGTTGCCTGGGCGGTGTGTTTGGGATCATTGTCATGCTGAAAGACCCAGCCACAATTCATCTTCAATGCCCTTGCTGATGGAAGGAGGTTTTCACTCAAAATTTCACAATACATGGCTCCATTCATTCTTTCCTTTACACGGATCAGTCGTCCTGGGCCCATTGCAGAAAAACAGCCCCAAAGCATGATGTTTCCACCCCCATGCTTCACAGTAGGTATGGTGTTATTTGGATGCAACTCAGCATTCTTTGTCCTCCAAACACGACGAGTTGAGTTTTTACCAAAAAGTTATATTTTGGTTTCATCTGACCATATGACATTCTCCCAATCTTCTTCTGGATCATCCAAATGCTCTCTAGCAAACTTCAGACGGGCCTGGACATGTACTGGCTTAAGCAGGGGGACACGTCTGGCACTGCAGGATTTGAGTCCCTGGCGGCGTAGTGTGTTACTGATGGTAGGCTTTGTTACTTTGGTCCCAGCTCTCTGCAGGTCATTCACTAGGTCCCCCGTGTGGTTCTGGGATTTTTGCTCACCGCTCTTGTGATCATTTTGACCCCACGGGGTGAGATCTTGCGTGGAGCGGGAGATCGAGGGAGATTATCAGTGGTCTTGTATGGCTTCCATTTCCTAATAATTGCTCCCACAGTTGATTTCTTCAAACCAAGCTGCTTACCTATTGCAGATTCAGTCTTCCCAGCCTGGTGCAGGTCTACAATTTTGTTTCTGGTGTCCTTTGACAGCTCTTTGGTCTTGGCCATAGTGGAGTTTGGAGTGTGACTGTTTGAGGTTGTGGACAGGTGTCTTTTATACTGATAACAAGTTCAAACAGGTGCCATTAATACAGGTAACGAGTGGAGGACAAAGGAGCCTCTTAAAGAAGAAGTTGCTTATTTTCCATCATAATTTGCAAATAAATTCATTAAAAATCCTACAATGTGATTTTCTGGATTTTT
The DNA here is from genome assembly GCF_023373465.1 of Oncorhynchus keta. Lineage (NCBI taxonomy): Eukaryota > Metazoa > Chordata > Actinopteri > Salmoniformes > Salmonidae > Oncorhynchus > Oncorhynchus keta. The sequence continues at coordinate 40,067,180 of NC_068446.1, read as the reverse complement.
TTTCCATTTTGTCTGTCATAGTTGAAGTGTGCCTATGATGAAAATTACAGGCCTCTCTCATCTTTTTAAGTGGGAGAACTTGCACAATTGGTGGCTGACTAAATACTTTTTTCCCACACTGTACATGATTTAACTACATGATTTAGCCTACATGATTTAACTACATGATTTAGCCTACATGATTTAGCCTTCATGATTTAGCCTACATGATTTAGCCTACATGATTTAGCCTTCATGATTTAGCCTACATGATTTAGCCTACATGATTTAACTACATGATTTAGCCTACATGATTTAGCCTACATGATTTAGCCTACATGATTTAGCCTACATGATTTAGCCTTCATGATTTAGCCTACATGATTTAGCCTACATGATTTAACTACATGATTTAGCCTACATGATTTAGCCTACATGATTTAGCCTACATGATTCACTGTAGACCACCACTTGCATGACCTGTAAATGTATCTGTGGTCCACACTGGGCGCTAGTGTACTAGCCATTCCTCTATAACAGGGGTATTCATCTCTGACCCTACGAGGTCTGGAGCCTGCTGGTCTTCTGTTCTACCTGATCATGGCTCCATTCATTCTTTCCTTTACACGGATCAGTCGTCCTGGGCCCATTGCAGAAAAACAGCCCCAAAGCATGATGTTTCCACCCCCATGCTTCACAGTAGGTATGGTGTTATTTGGATGCAACTCAGCATTCTTTGTCCTCCAAACACGACGAGTTGAGTTTTTACCAAAAGTTATATTTTGGTTTCATCTGACCATATGACATTCTCCCAATCTTCTTCTGGATCATCCAAATGCTCTCTAGCAAACTTCAGACGGGCCTGGACATGTACTGGCTTAAGCAGGGGGACACGTCTGGCACTGCAGGATTTGAGTCCCTGGCGGCGTAGTGTGTTACTGATGGTAGGCTTTGTTACTTTGGTCCCAGCTCTCTGCAGGTCATTCACTAGGTCCCCCCCGTGTGGTTCTGGGATTTTTGCTCACCGCTCTTGTGATCATTTTGACCCCACGGTGTGAGATCTTGCGTGGAGCGGGAGATCGAGGGAGATTATCAGTGGTCTTGTATGGCTTCCATTTCCTAATAATTGCTCCCACAGTTGATTTCTTCAAACCAAGCTGCTTACCTATTGCAGATTCAGTCTTCCCAGCCTGGTGCAGGTCTACAATTTTGTTTCTGGTGTCCTTTGACAGCTCTTTGGTCTTGGCCATAGTGGAGTTTGGAGTGTGACTGTTTGAGGTTGTGGACAGGTGTCTTTTATACTGATAACAAGTTCAAACAGGTGCCATTAATACAGGTAACGAGTGGAGGACAAAGGAGCCTCTTAAAGAAGAAGTTGCTTATTTTCCATCATAATTTGCAAATAAATTCATTAAAAATCCTACAATGTGATTTTCTGGATTTTTTTTCCATTTTGTCTGTCATAGTTGAAGTGTGCCTATGATGAAAATTACAGGCCTCTCTCATCTTTTTAAGTGGGAGAACTTGCACAATTGGTGGCTGACTAAATACTTTTTCCCACACTGTACATGATTTAACTACATGATTTAGCCTACATGATTTAACTACATGATTTAGCCTACATGATTTAGCCTTCATGATTTAGCCTACATGATTTAGCCTACATGATTTAGCCTTCATGATTTAGCCTACATGATTTAGCCTACATGATTTAACTATGATTTAGCCTACATGATTTAACTACATGATTTAGCCTACATGATTTAGCCTTCATGATTTAGCCTACATGATTTAGCCTACATGATTTAACTACATGATTTAGCCTACATGATTTAGCCTACATGATTTAGCCTACATGATTCACTGTAGACCACCACTTGCATGACCTGTAAATGTATCTGTGGTCCACACTGGGCGCTAGTGTACTAGCCATTCCTCTATGACAGGGGTATTCATCTCTGACCCTACGAGGTCTGGAGCCTGCTGGTCTTCTGTTCTACCTGATCATTTCTTGCACCACCTGGTGTCCCAGGTCTAAGTCAGTCCCTGATCAGAAAGGAGCAATGAAAAATGGGCTTCAAGGGTCCAGAGTTGAGTTTGAGGCTCTATAGTGTCCTGTCTGACATTCAATGTGGTTGTTGTGTATGTGTTCCACATTGTGTGCGTGAGACTTGTCTGGCCTGTGAGAGTGGTTGAGCTCAGAGGAAATGAGATGAGCCCCCCCCCTCTACTTTCGGAAACCCAACCTTAGGCAGCAGTGACTAGGATCTGGTTTAATTGACAGACTCTTTAGGCATAGAGGAACTAGGTCACTGCCTATTTCACTGCATTATCTGCTTGAATAAAACACCAAACAGTAGCTAGCAAAATGGAGGACACAGGTTATTTTTGATGAATGCATTTCACCAGTGGTTAGTTTGAATCAACTACTTTCAGTAAAACCACTGCTAAGATTTTGCCTGCAAACTTTGCTTTGGAATCGTGACATTCTGTCCTGTCTGCCTCGTGATTTGTTGGGAGAGTTGTCTGTCTGAAGAAGACCAACCCCAGATTGTAATTTCTGGGCCAAAAGAATCCATCATTGAAACCAGACTGTTGCATAGGGTCGTGTTTTTCGAGACTTCTCTCTCTCTCTTTCTGCATTAGCAGATTGGTTCTGGATTCCAACCCACTGTCTCTTTCTGACAAAAATAGTGTGAGGACATACGCGGCTTTACACACGATAAATCGACGTGGTGTTCCAAATCGCACCCTATTCCCTATATAGTGCACTACATTTGACCAGAGCCCTATGGAACCCTGGTGAGTCCCATTTGAGACACCACCGTAATTTTCTCATGTGTTAAGAAGCAGTGTTGTGGTTTTGTAAAAGTGCAACATGGACACTTCCCTATTTGAAAGAAATTGAAGAAGAGTCAATCGGTTCCAAAAACAAGACTGTGGTTGTCCTCTTTAACATGGGTTGAGTCTGAAATAGCTCCCTGTTCCCTATGTGGAGCCCGATCGGCCCTTGTCAAAGGTATTATAGGGAATAGAGTGCTATTTGGGACATGGATTGTAGCCCCCATGATAAACCAAACCATACTTCTGATTTTCCGGTCGATCGGCCCATCATAACATGATTTATAGCTCTTACGTGGAGGGCCAAAACGTCCTCTTGTCCATGATGGGCATGCATGCAAACACCATGTGTATTAGGGGCTCACGATACGATACGACTTTGGTGCCGAACACGATTCTCACAAATCTAAACTCAGCAAAAAAAAGAAACGTCCTCTCACTGTCAAATGCATTTATTTTCAGTAAACTTAACATGTGTAAATATTTGTATGAACATAAGATTCAACAACATAAACATAAACTGAACAAGTTCCACAGACATGTGACTAACAGAAATGGAATAATGTGTCCCTGAATAAAGGGGGGGTCAAAATCAAAAGTAACAGATAGTGTCTGGTGTGGCCACCAGCTGCATTAAGTACTGCAGTGCATCCTCCTCATGGAAGGCACCAGATTTGCCAGTTCTTGCTGTGACATGTTACCCAACTCTTCCACCAAGGCACCTGCAAGTTCCAGCACATTTCTGGGGGGAAGGGCCCTCGCCCTCACCCTCTGATCCAACAGGTCCCAGACGTGCTCAATGGGATTGAGATCTGGCTCTTCACTGGCCATGGCAGAACACTGACATTCCTGTCTTGCAGCAAATCACACACAGAATGAGCAGTATGGCTTGTGGCATTGTCATGCTGGAGGGTCATGTCAGGATGAGCCTGCAGGAAGGGTACCACATGAGGGAGGAGGATGTCTTCCCTGTAACGCACAGAGTTGAGATTGCCTGCAATAACAACGAGCTCAGTCCGATGATACAGGCCTAAGGCACCTTCACGCAGATGAGCAGGGACCCTGGGCATCTTTCTTTTGGTGTTTTTCAGAGTCAGTTGAAAGGCCTCTTTAGTGTCCTAAGTTTTCACAACTTTGACCTTAATTGCCGAGAGAGAGAGAGAGAGAGAGAGAGAGAGAGAGAGAGAGAGAGAGAGAGAGAGAGAGAGAGAGAGAGAGAGAGAGAGAGAGAGAGAGAGAGAGAGAGAGAGAGAGAGAGAGAGAGAGAGAGAGAGAGAGAGAGAGAGAGAGAGAGAGAGAGAGAGAGAGAGAGAGAGAGAGAGAGATTTTAAAAAAATATTTTACTTTGAAAGACAAGATCCTGAAAAAGAGGACGTTTCTTTATTTGCTGAGTTTAGATGTGATTCGATACTGTGATTTAAAAAAAAATGAAAATGCTCCAATTTAATGTTCCAAAAATACTTTATTGCTCACTATATGTCTGCTTCAGAGAGACCATGAGAAGACAAGTTATTATGTTATAATTAAGTCTATGATTTGGTAGAGCAGTCTGACTGAGAGGTGGTAGGCAGCAGCAGGCTCGTAAGCATTCATTCAAACAACACTTTACTGCGTTTTGCCAGCAGCTCTTCGCAATGCTTCAAGCATTGCGCTGTTTATGACTTCAAGCCTATCAACTCCCGAGATTAGGCTGGTGTAACCGATGTGAAATGGCTAGCTAGTCAGTGGGGTGCGCGCTAATAGCGTTTCAAACGTCACTCGCTCTGAGACTTGGAGTAGGTATTCTCCTTGCTCTGCATGGGTAACGCTGCTTCGAGGGTGGCTGTTGTTGATGTGTTCCTGGTTCGAGCCCAGGTAGCGGCGAGGAGAGGGATGGAAGCTATACTGTTACACTGGCAATACTAAAGTGCATATAAGAACATCTAATAGTCAAAGGTATATGAAATACAAATGGTATCGAGAGGAATTGTCCTATAATTCCTATAATAACTACAACCTAAAAATTCTTACCTGGGAATATTGAAGACTCATGTTAAAAGGAACCACCAGCTTTCATATGTTCTCATGTTCTGATCAAGGAACTTAAACGTTAGCTTTCTTACAAAGCACATATTGCACTTTTACTTTCTTCTCCAACACTTTGTTTTTGCATTATTTAAACCAAATTGATTTTTATTTTTATTTTATTTGAGGCTAAATAGATTTTATTGATGCATTATATTAAGTTAAACAAAAATCGGCCGATTAATCGGTTATCGGCTTTTTTTTGGTCCTCCAATAATCGGTATCGGCGTTGAAAAATAATAATCGTCCGACTTCTACTTCTTGCACTGAGATGCTGTGCCTTAGACCGCTGCGCCACTCAGGAACTACTACAACAATCAATTGGCAGGAGCTACCTCACTAGCTGTCTTTGTCCCTCTTGTCGTTGTGTACATTCCTTTCTCATGCAGTCTCACGGGCTGTGTGCTTCAGCCCACTGTTCCACATAGTTCTTGAGTTGATTTCTCACAAAATGTTTTATAATAAATGGAATTCAAGTAATTGAATCGATGTCTGTCATTTAGTTGTTTAATAACCCAAAAATAAGCAACATTTTGATTAATCACTTAGCGCTATTAAAGTGCTAAAAACACCATTTTAAAAAGAAAATGGACAATCTATAGGATGAAAAATTACAGAATTTTGTCACAGGTACAGCCGACTAGCGTTAGCTAACGCTACCTAGCAGAAAATATTTAATATTGCGATATGTAGCTATTGTTTTTTTCCACACTCAAATTTAAAAAAAAAAATGTATTGTTTGTGTTAGTGTGTTTGAAGCGAACCCATTGTGCATGTGTTTGCAGTTGCACACCGGTTTGTGTTCATGATGTGTGTGTGTGTGTGTGTGTGTGTGTGTGTGTGTGTGTGTGTGTGTGTGTGTGTGTGTGTGTGTGTGTTCATGATGTGTGTGTGTTCATGATGTGTGTGTGTTCATGATGTGTGTGTGTTCATGATGTGTGTGCGTGATGTGATCATCTTTTCCCCATCCCAGTCTATTGAAGGCGTGTGAACTCCCCCCTGCTGAGAGACAGCCGTTTGGCCCGATGGCTGTATTGTCGGGGTTAAATTAGGTGTCTAATCCAGGACACTGATACTCCTTCAATACTGGAGGCATCAAAGAAACAGTCCTTGTCTGTAGAATGACTCTTTTGTTCTCTATGACTCTTTTGTTCTCTATGACTCTTTTGTTCTCTATGACTCTTTTGTTCTCTATGACTCTTTTGTTCTCTATGACTCTTTTGTTCTCTATGACTCTTTTGTTCTCTATGACTCTTTTGTTTTCTATGACTCTTTTGTTCAGACTCTCTATGACTCTTTTGTTCTCTATGACTCTTTCTATGACTCTTTTGTTCTCTATGACTCTTTTGTTCTCTATGACTCTTTTGTTCTCTATGACTCTTTTGTTCAGACTCTCTATGACCAGCTAAATGCTGATGATCACGAAGATACCATAGTTCATCTGCATACATTATGTGTGTTAATGTGGGAGTTGTTTTGTATTCAACCAGCCTCCCTAAAACTCTCCATTTCCAAACGGTCTGTCCTTTAGGCTAGCCACCAGCCATACTGAATGCCCTGATGTAATCCCAGAGGATTCATTTCCTTCTCTGATGGTCATATTTAATCTGATTGAACGGAGAGGGCAGAGGCAGGTTGACACCATGTCTTCTCCATGGTAACCCCAGATGACCGGCCTATAAATGGAGAGCTTTCAGGTTTCAAAACTAGAAGTGGGTGTCTGATTGGAACCAAGCACTTCATACTGGAGACCCTTCTTCACCTATTTACATGGACTCTTATCCAACCCAGAGCTATACCACCATTTCTTCACTGGTTCTTGCTGGAGACGTGTCCTTGGTGAGGATGGGTCTATGCAGCTCTGTGCACATGGAACACATGCCACTGTAATGGTACAGCATATACAGTACAGTGTGGTGGTCACTATCAAGGGCTTTGTGACTCAATGGAAGCAGTCTTCCACTGTACATTCGTGCACAGTGTTCTATGTTGCCCGAAGACCAATAGATATGCTGCAATCAACAGGTCTTTGTGTTTTCATGCCTAGTCGTCATTATCATCATCATATTATTATTATTATTATTATTATTATTATTATTTAAATGGCATATATTTTATTGTATATTATCATAGAACTAATAGCAATAAAGAAGTGTAGTTGATTATTTATTTATCGGTATTGATGGAAAAAGTGATATTTCGTTATTTTCATCCAGACCCCTATCCTCCGGGGTTAGTAGAGAACAGGGTTTTCTACACGGGTCTTTGTGAGTGCTCTAACCAGACCCCTAGTCTCCAGGGTCAGTAGAGGACAGGGCTTTCTACACAGGTCTTTGTGAGTGCTCTAACCAGACCCCTAGCCTCCAGGGTCAGTAGAGAACAGGGTTTTCTACACAGGTCTTTGTGAGTGCTCTAACCAGGCCCCTAGCCTCCAGGGTCAGTAGAGAACATTCTGGGAGTACATTCTTTCTTACTGGGGACCACAGCAGCGTAGCCACACCACAATGGCCCTGTTTTATGAGAGTCCCTGTGTCACAGTTCTGCAGATATTAGGCCCAGGCAGCCGCACAGTCAAACATGTCACTTGTTAAATCTACTCCAATCAGTGTAGATTTGTAGTTGTATTTATTATGGATCCCCATTAGCCAAGGCAGCAGCTACTCTTCCCGGGGTCCGGCAAAATTAAGGCAGTTATACAATTTGAAGAACATTACAATACATTCATGACAGAATTCACAACACACTAAGTGTGTGCCCTCAGGCCCATACTCCACTACCTCATATCTACAACACAAAACCCATGTGTGTGTGTATGTAGTCATGGCTCTATGTAGTACTGTGGAATAGAGTTCCATGTAGTCATGGCTCTATGTAGTACTGTGTGCCTCCCATAGTCTGTTCTGGACTTGAGGACTGTGAAGAGACCTCTGGTTGCATGTCTTGTGGGGTATGCATGGTTGTCCGAGCTGTGTGCTAGCATTTTAAACAGACAGCTAGGTACCTTCAGCTTGTCAACACCTCTTACGCCATGCCCAAACTGGACGCGTGCCATCGTGCACAAATTGATTTTGTCCACCCCACGCCAAACACGATCATGACACGCAGGTTGAAATACAGTGGCTTGTGAAAGTATTCACTCCCCTTGGCATTTTTCCTATTTTGTTGCCTTACAACCTGAAATTAAAATAGATTTTTGGGGGGTTTGTATCATTTAATTTACACAACATGTCTACCACTTTGAAGATGCAACATATTTTTCATTGTGAAACAAGCAAGAAATAAGACAAAAAAACGGAAAACTTGAGCGTGCAGAACTATTCACCCCCCAAAGTCAATACTTTGTAGATCCACCTTTCGCAGCAGTTACAGCTGCAAGTCTCTCGGGGTATGTCTCTATAAGCTTGGCACATCTAGCCACTGGGATTTTTTCCCATTCTTCAAGGCAAAACTGCTCCAGTTCCTTCAAGTTGGATGGGTTCCGCTGGTGTACAGCAATCTTTAAGTCATACCACAGATTCTCAATTGGATTGAGGTCTGGGCTTTGACTAGGCCATTCCAAGACTGACACTGACACTCTTCCGTAAAGCCCAGCTCTGTGGAGTGAATGGCTTAAAATGGTCCTATAGACAGATACTCCAATCTCCGCTGTGGAGCAGCTCCTTCAGGGTTATCTTTGGTCTCTTTGTTGCCTCTCTGATTAATGCCCTCCTTGCCCGGTCCGTGAGTTTTGGTGGGCGGCCCTCTCTTGGCAGGTTTGTTTTGGTGCCATATTCTTTACATTTTGAAATAATGGATTTAATGTTGCTCCGTGGGATGTTCAAAGTTTCTGATATTTTTTTTATAACCCAACCCTGATCTGTAATTTTCCACAACTATGTCCCTGTCCTGTTTGGAGAGCTCCTTGATCTTCATGGTGCAGCTTGCTTGGTGGTGCCCCTTGCTTAGTGGTGTTGCAGACTCTGGGGCCTTTCAGAACAGGTGTATATATACTGAGATCATGTGACAGATCATGTGACACTTAGATTGCACACAGATGGACTTTATTCAAATAATTATGTGACTTCTGAAGGTAATTGGTTGCACCAGATCTTATTTAGGGGTTTTATAGCAAAGGGGTGAATACATATGCACGCACTACTTTTCTAACCTTTTCTAGTCATCTCTCCTCCCAGGCTTTATCTTCTTTGGACTTTGTGGCGATTGGCATCTAACTTTCATTATAAGTTGTATTACCACGACAGACCTCAGTTCGTCTTTCAATCACCCGTGTTTTTATAACCAATGAGGAGATGGCACATGGGTATCTGGTTCTATAAACCAATGAGGAGATGGGAGAGGCAGGACTTGCACTGTGTTCAGTGTCAGAAATAGAACTGACTTCTATTTTAGCCCTTGGCAACGCAGACACTCGTTGGCGCGTGCAATGATTAAATAACATGTATGTGTACATTTATTTAGCAACGCTCGCACACGTGACGCGAGCAGTGTGGTCAGCATGTTACAAAAACAAGAAATGAAGTTAATCTCTCCTCCACTCCTCCACTTTGAGCCATGAGAGATTGACATGCATGTCATTAATGTTAGCTCTCTGTGTACTTTTAAGGTCGTGCTGCCCTGTTCTGAGCCAACTGCAATTTTCCCAAGTCACACTTTGTGGCACCTGACCACACGACTGAACAGTAGTCCAGGTGCGACAAAACCAGGGCCTGTAGGACCTGCCTTATTGATAGTGCTGTTGAGAAGGCAGTGCAGAGCATTATTATGGACAGACTTCTCCCCATTTTAGCTACTGCTGTATCAATATGTTTTGACCATGACAGTTTACAATCCAGGGTTACTCCGAGCAGTTTAGTCACCTCAACTTGCTCAATTTCCACATTATTCATTACAAAATGTAGTTGAGGTTTAGGGTTTAGTAAATGTTTTGTCCCAAATACAATGCTTTTAGTTTTGGAAATATTTAGGACTAACTCCTTCCTTGCCACCCATTCCGAAACTAACTGCAGCTCTTTAAGTATTGCAGTCATTTCAGTCGCTGTAGTAGCTGACGTGTATAGTGTTGAGTCATCCGCATACATAGACACACTGGCTTTACTCAAAGCATGTCATTAGTAAATATTGAAAAAAGCAAGGACCTTAGAATATCTCTTAGGGGTCTAGACCAGGTTACTGTACAGGACCTTAGAATATCTCTTAGGGGTCTAGACCAGGTTACTGTACAGGACCTTAGAATATCTCTTAGGGGTCTAGACCAGGTTATTGTACAGGACCTTAGAATATCTCTTAGGGGTCTAGACCAGGTTATTGTACAGGACCTTAGAATATCTCTTAGGGGTCTAGACCAGGTTATTGTACAGGACCTTAGAATATCTCTTAGGGGTCTAGACTAGGTTATTGTACAGGACCTTAGAATATCTCTTAGGGGTCTAGACCAGGTTATTGTACAGGACCTTAGAATATCTCTTAGGGGTCTAGACCAGGTTATTGTACAGGACCTTAGAATATATCTTAGGGGTCTAGACCAGGTTATTGTAAAGCACTATGTGAGGACTGTCGATAAAGGCTAAATACATCTGATTGATTGAACTGTCACCGTAGGTCAGAGAAGTCTGAGTTTGAGAGCAATGAGAAGAGGATGATCTCACTAGTGTTCCGTTCATAGACCTCGCTAGTGTTCCGTTCATAGACCTGGCTAGTGTTCCGTTCATAGACCTGGCTAGTGTTCCGTTCATAGACCTGGCTAGTGTTCCGTTCATAGACCTGGCTAGTGTTCCGTTCATAGACCTGGCTAGTGTTCCGTTCATAGACCTGGCTAGTGCTCCGTTCATAGACCTGGCTAGTGTTCCGTTCATAGACCTCACTAGTGTTCCGTTCATAGACCTCACTAGCGTTCCGTTCATAGACCTCACTAGTGTTCTGTTCATAGACCTCACTAGTGTTCTGTTCATAGACCTCACTAGTGTTCCGTTCATAGACCTCCCTAGTGTTCCGTTCATAGACCTCCCTAGTGTTCCGTTCATAGACCTCACTAGTGTTCCGTTCATAGACCTGGCTAGTGTTCCGTTCATAGACCTGGCTAGTGTTCCGTTCATAGACCTCACTAGTGTTCCGTTCATAGACCTCACTAGTGTTCCGTTCATAGACCTCACTAGTGTTCCGTTCATAGACCTCACTAGTGTTCCGTTCATAGACCTCACTAGTGTTCCGTTCATAGACCTCACTAGTGTTCCGTTCATAGACCTCACTAGTGTTCCGTTCATAGACCTCACTAGTGTTCCGTTCATAGACCTCACTAGTGTTCCGTTCATAGACCTGGCTCGTGTTCCGTTCATAGACCTCACTAGTGTTCCGTTCATAGACGTCACTAGTGTTCCGTTCATAGACCTCACTAGTGTTCCGTTCATAGACCTCACTAGTGTTCCGTTCATAGACCTCACTAGTGTTCCGTTCATAGACGTCACTAGTGTTCCGTTCATAGACCTCACTAGTGTTCCGTTCATAGACCTGGCTCGTGTTCCGTTCATAGACCTGGCTAGTGTTCCGTTCATAGACCTGGCTAGTGTTCCGTTCATAGACCTGGCTAGTGTTCCGTTCATAGACCTGGCTAGTGTTCCGTTCATAGACCTGGCTAGTGTTCCGTTCATAGACCTGGCTAGTGTTCCGTTCATAGACCTCACTAGTGTTCCGTTCATAGACCTGGCTAGTGTTCCGTTCATAAACCTGGCTAGTGTTCCGTTCATAGACCTCACTAGTGTTCCGTTCATAGACCTGGCTAGTGTTCCGTTCATAGACCTGGCTAGTGTTCCGTTCATAGACCTGGCTAGTGTTCCGTTCATAGACCTGGCTAGTGTTCCGTTCATAGACCTGGCTAGTGTTCCGTTCATAGACCTGGCTAGTGTTCCGTTCATAGACCTGGCTAGTGTTCCGTTCATAGACCTGGCTAGTGTTCCGTTCATAGACCTCACTAGTGTTCCGTTCATAGACCTCACTAGTGTTCCGTTCATAGACCTCACTAGTGTTCCGTTCATAGACCTCACTAGTGTTCCGTTCATAGACCTCACTAGTGTTCCGTTCATAGACCTCACTAGTGTTCCGTTCATAGACCTCACTAGTGTTCCGTTCATAGACCTCACTAGTGTTCCGTTCATAGACCTCACTAGTGTTCCGTTCATAGACCTCACTAGTGTTCCGTTCATAGACCTCACTAGTGTTCCGTTCATAGACGTCACTAGTGTTCCGTTCATAGACCTCACTAGTGTTCCGTTCATAGACCTCACTAGTGTTCCGTTCATAGACCTGGCTAGTGTTCCGTTCATAGACCTGGCTAGTGTTCCGTTCATAGACCTGGCTAGTGTTCCGTTCATAGACCTCACTAGTGTTCCGTTCATAGACCTGGCTAGTGTTCCGTTCATAGACCTGGCTAGTGTTCCGTTCATAGACCTGGCTAGTGTTCCGTTCATAGACCTGGCTAGTGTTCCGTTCATAGACCTGGCTAGTGTTCCGTTCATAGACCTGGCTAGTGTTCCGTTCATAGACCTGGCTAGTGTTCCGTTCATAGACCTGGCTAGTGTTCCGTTCATAGACCTGGCTAGTGTTCCGTTCATAGACCTGGCTAGTGTTCCGTTCATAGACCTGGCTAGTGTTCCGTTCATAGACCTGGCTAGTGTTCCGTTCATAGACCTCACTAGTGTTCCGTTCATAGACCTCACTAGTGTTCCGTTCATAGACCTCACTAGTGTTCCGTTCATAGACCTCACTAGTGTTCCGTTCATAGACCTCACTAGTGTTCCGTTCATAGACCTCACTAGTGTTCCGTTCATAGACGTCACTAGTGTTCCGTTCATAGACCTCGCTAGTGTTCCGTTCATAGACCTGGCTAGTGTTCCGTTCATAGACCTGGCTAGTGTTCCGTTCATAGACCTGGCTAGTGTTCCGTTCATAGACCTGGCTAGTGTTCCGTTCATAGACCTGGCTAGTGTTCCGTTCATAGACCTGGCTAGTGTTCCGTTCATAGACCTGGCTAGTGCTCCGTTCATAGACCTGGCTAGTGTTCCGTTCATAGACCTCGCTAGTGTTCCGTTCATAGACCTCACTAGTGTTCCGTTCATAGACCTCACTAGTGTTCCGTTCATAGACCTCACTAGTGTTCCGTTCATAGACCTCACTAGTGTTCCGTTCATAGACCTCACTAGTGTTCCGTTCATAGACCTCACTAGTGTTCCGTTCATAGACCTCACTAGTGTTCCGTTCATAGACCTCACTAGTGTTCCGTTCATAGACCTCACTAGTGTTCCGTTCATAGACGTCACTAGTGTTCCGTTCATAGACGTCACTAGTGTTCCGTTCATAGACCTGGCTAGTGTTCCGTTCATAGACCTGGCTAGTGTTCCGTTCATAGACCTGGCTAGTGTTCCGTTCATAGACCTGGCTAGTGTTCCGTTCATAGACCTGGCTAGTGTTCCGTTCATAGACCTCGCTAGTGTTCCGTTCATAGACCTCACTAGTGTTCCGTTCATAGACCTCACTAGTGTTCCGTTCATAGACCTCACTAGTGTTCCGTTCATAGACCTCACTAGTGTTCCGTTCATAGACCTCACTAGTGTTCCGTTCATAGACCTCACTAGTGTTCCGTTCATAGACCTCACTAGTGTTCCGTTCATAGACCTCACTAGTGTTCCGTTCATAGACCTCACTAGTGTTCCGTTCATAGACCTCACTAGTGTTCCGTTCATAGACCTCACTAGTGTTCCGTTCATAGACCTCACTAGTGTTCCGTTCATAGACCTGGCTAGTGTTCCGTTCATAGACCTGGCTAGTGTTCCGTTCATAGACCTGGCTAGTGTTCCGTTCATAGACCTCACTAGTGTTCCGTTCATAGACCTGGCTAGTGTTCCGTTCATAGACCTGGCTAGTGTTCCGTTCATAGACCTGGCTAGTGTTCCGTTCATAGACCTGGCTAGTGTTCCGTTCATAGACCTGGCTAGTGTTCCGTTCATAGACCTGGCTAGTGTTCCGTTCATAGACCTGGCTAGTGTTCCGTTCATAGACCTGGCTAGTGTTCCGTTCATAGACCTGGCTAGTGTTCCGTTCATAGACCTGGCTAGTGTTCCGTTCATAGACCTGGCTAGTGTTCCGTTCATAGACCTGGCTAGTGTTCCGTTCATAGACCTGGCTAGTGTTCCGTTCATAGACCTCACTAGTGTTCCGTTCATAGACCTCACTAGTGTTCCGTTCATAGACCTCACTAGTGTTCCGTTCATAGACCTCACTAGTGTTCCGTTCATAGACCTCACTAGTGTTCCGTTCATAGACCTCACTAGTGTTCCGTTCATAGACGTCACTAGTGTTCCGTTCATAGACCTCGCTAGTGTTCCGTTCATAGACCTGGCTAGTGTTCCGTTCATAGACCTGGCTAGTGTTCCGTTCATAGACCTGGCTAGTGTTCCGTTCATAGACCTGGCTAGTGTTCCGTTCATAGACCTGGCTAGTGTTCCGTTCATAGACCTGGCTAGTGTTCCGTTCATAGACCTGGCTAGTGCTCCGTTCATAGACCTGGCTAGTGTTCCGTTCATAGACCTCACTAGTGTTCCGTTCATAGACCTCACTAGTGTTCCGTTCATAGACCTCACTAGTGTTCCGTTCATAGACCTCACTAGTGTTCCGTTCATAGACCTCACTAGTGTTCCGTTCATAGACCTCACTAGTGTTCCGTTCATAGACCTCACTAGTGTTCCGTTCATAGACCTCACTAGTGTTCCGTTCATAGACCTCACTAGTGTTCCGTTCATAGACCTCACTAGTGTTCCGTTCATAGACGTCACTAGTGTTCCGTTCATAGACGTCACTAGTGTTCCGTTCATAGACGTCACTAGTGTTCCGTTCATAGACCTCACTAGTGTTCCGTTCATAGACCTCACTAGTGTTCCGTTCATAGACCTGGCTAGTGTTCCGTTCATAGACCTGGCTAGTGTTCCGTTCATAGACCTGGCTAGTGTTCCGTTCATAGACCTGGCTAGTGTTCCGTTCATAGACCTGGCTAGTGTTCCGTTCATAGACCTGGCTAGTGCTCCGTTCATAGACCTGGCTAGTGTTCCGTTCATAGACCTCGCTAGTGTTCCGTTCATAGACCTCACTAGTGTTCCGTTCATAGACCTCACTAGTGTTCCGTTCATAGACCTCACTAGTGTTCCGTTCATAGACCTCACTAGTGTTCCGTTCATAGACCTCACTAGTGTTCCGTTCATAGACCTCACTAGTGTTCCGTTCATAGACCTCACTAGTGTTCCGTTCATAGACGTCACTAGTGTTCCGTTCATAGACGTCACTAGTGTTCCGTTCATAGACGTCACTAGTGTTCCGTTCATAGACGTCACTAGTGTTCCGTTCATAGACCTCACTAGTGTTCCGTTCATAGACCTCGCTAGTGTTCCGTTCATAGACCTGGCTAGTGTTCCGTTCATAGACCTGGCTAGTGTTCCGTTCATAGACCTGGCTAGTGTTCCGTTCATAGACCTGGCTAGTGTTCCGTTCATAGACCTGGCTAGTGTTCCGTTCATAGACCTGGCTAGTGTTCCGTTCATAGACCTGGCTAGTGTTCCGTTCATAGACCTGGCTAGTGTTCCGTTCATAGACCTCACTAGTGTTCCGTTCATAGACCTCACTAGTGTTCCGTTCATAGACCTCACTAGTGTTCCGTTCATAGACCTCACTAGTGTTCCGTTCATAGACCTCACTAGTGTTCCGTTCATAGACCTGGCTAGTGTTCCGTTCATAGACCTGGCTAGTATTCCGTTCATAGACCTCACTAGTGATCCGTTCATAGACCTGGCTAGTATTCCGTTCATAGACCTCACTAGTGTTCCGTTCATAGACCTGGCTAGTGTTCCGTTCATAGACCTGGCTAGTGTTCCGTTCATAGACCTGGCTAGTGTTCCGTTCATAGACCTCGCTAGTGTTCCGTTCATAGACCTCACTAGTGTTCCGTTCATAGACCTGGCTAGTGTTCCGTTCATAGACCTCACTAGTGTTCCGTTCATAGACCTGGCTAGTGTTCCGTTCATAGACCTGGCTAGTGTTCCGTTCATAGACCTCACTAGTGCAGGAAATGACAAAAGAGCCAAATGTGTCATATGGTGCTGCGTGACAATTTTGTGTAAGTGAGGGAGAGTGGTTTACATACTGTCACGCTGTAGCGGAAACATAAGAGGACCCTGAATAGGTCTTCAACTTCCCCTACCAGAGTCATTGTTCTGGGGGATAGGGGAAGGCTACCAGAGGGGAGAAGTGGAGCCTGACTGTAGAGCTATTTCTTTAAAACACTTCTTTGTCTCTTGTATGTTTGGAAGTGTGGACAGTGGTGTAAAGTAAAAAAAAACACTTTAAGTAGTATACTTTACTAGTTATATTTTTGACTACTTTTACTTAACTACATTCCTAAAGAAAATGTATGTACCTTTCACATAGGTTTTCCTTGACACCCAAAAGTACTTGTTACATTTTTTATGCTTAACAGGACAGGAAAATGGTCCAATTCACACACTTATCAAGAGAACATCCCTGGTCGTTCCTACTGCATATTATCTGCTGGACTCACTAAACACAAATGCTTCATTTGTAAATTATGTCTGAGTTTTGGCGCGTGCCCCTGGCTGTCCGTAAATTTCAATAACATGAAAATGGTGCCATCTTGGTTTGCTTAATTTAAAGAATTTGAAATTAATTATACTTTTACTTTTGATACTTAAATATATTTTAGCAATTCCATTTACTTTGATACGTTGGTAGATTTAAAACCAAACAAAATACTTTTAATCAAGTAGTATTTTACAGGGTAACTCACTTTTACCTGATCCATTTTCTATTAAAGTATCTTTACTTTACCTCGAGTAGGACAATTGGGTACTTTGTCCACCGCTGTGCATGTATTATAGATAGGAAGAGAAGAGAGAGAAAATGAAGCCAGGCTAGGTCTCGTGTAGGCTTCAGAAAAACAATCCTGACCTGAATAGGATGCCTTTCGCTACCCTTCTTCTCTCAATAGTGAATCATACCTGACCTGCCAACACCTCCGCTAATACAGCATCCCTCACAAGGTCAACAATCAATATGCATCTTACTAAGGAAACGCCTAGCTTGTCCATTCTGTAGAATACTGTATAATGAATGAGAAGAGAGCCCATGTGGCTATGTGACGTGTCAAGAGGTCGAGTTCCGGATATTTCCCTCTCGTCGCTGCCGTGTTTACAAGGCCATAACGGAGCCTGTTGGAGCAGGGATGTCTAGTCGTGTTTACAAGGCCATAACGGAGCCTGTTGGAGCAGGGATGTCTAGTCGTGTTTACAAGGCCATAACGGAGCCTGTTGGAGCAGGGATGTCTGGTCTAGTCGTGTTTACAAGGCCATAACGGAGCCTGTTGGAGCAGGGATGTCTAGTCTAGTCGTGTTTACAAGGTCATAACGGAGCCTGTTGGAGCAGGGATGTCTGGTCTAGTCGTGTTTACAAGGCCATAACGGCTCCTGTTGGAGCAGGGATGTCTAGTCTAGTCGTGTTTACAAGGCCATAACGGAGCCTGTTGGAGCAGGGATGTCTAGTCTAGTCGTGTTTACAAGGCCATAACGGAGCCTGTTGGAGCAGGGATGTCTAGTCGTGTTTACAAGGCCATAACGGAGCCGGTTGGAGCAGGGATGTCTGGTCTAGTCGTGTTTACAAGGCCATTACAGAGCCTGTTGGAGCAGGGATGTCTGGTCTAGTCGTGTTTACAAGGCCATAATGGAGCCTGTTGGAGCAGGGATGTCTAGTCGTGTTTACAAGGCCATAACGGAGCCTGTTGGAGCAGGGATGTCTGGTCTAGTCGTGTTTACAAGGCCATAACGGAGCCTGTTGGAGCAGGGATGTCTAGTCGTGTTTACACGGTCATAACGGAGCCTGTTGGAGCAGGGATGTCTAGTCGTGTTTACAAAGTCATAACGGAGCCTGTTGGAGCAGGGATGTCTAGTCGTGTTTACAAGGTCATAACGGAGCCTGTTGGAGCAGGGATGTCTAGTCGTGTTTACAAGGTCATAACGGAGCCTGTTGGAGCAGGGTCGTCTGGTCTAGTCGTGTTTACAAGGCCATAACGGAGCCTGTTGGAGCAGGGATGTCTAGTCGTGTTTACAAGGTCATAACGGAGCCTGTTGGAGCAGGGATGTCTAGTCGTGTTTACACTGCCATAACGGAGCCTGTTCGAGCAGGGACGTCTGGTCTCGTCGTGTTTACAAGGCCATAATGGAGCCTGTTGGAGCAGGGATGTCTAGTCGTGTTTACAAGGTCATAACGGAGCCTGTTGGAGCAGGGACGTCTGGTCTAGTCGTGTTTACAAGGCCATAATGGAGCCTGTTGGAGCAGGGATGTCTAGTCGTGTTTACAAGGTCATAACGGAGCCTGTTGGAGCAGGGACGTCTGGTCTAGTCGTGTTTACAAGGCCATAAACGGAGCCTGTTGGAGCAGGGATGTCTAGTCGTGTTTACAAGGTCATAACGGAGCCTGTTGGAGCAGGGATGTCTAGTCGTGTTTACAAGGCCATAACGGAGCCTGTTGGAGCAGGGTCGTCTGGTCTAGTCGTGTTTACAAGGCCATAACGGAGCCTGTTGGAGCAGGGATGTCTAGTCGTGTTTACAAGGCCATAACGGAGCCTGTTGGAGCAGGGACGTCTGGTCTAGTCGTGTTTACAAGGCCATAAATGGAGCCTGTTGGAGCAGGGATGTCTAGTCGTGTTTACAAGGTCATAACGGAGCCTGTTGGAGCAGGGATGTCTAGTCGTGTTTACAAGGCCATAACGGAGCCTGTTGGAGCAGGGATGTCTAGTCGTGTTTACAAGGCCATAACGGAGCCTGTTGGAGCAGGGATGTCTAGTCGTGTTTACAAGGCCATAACGGAGCCTGTTGGAGCAGGGTCGTCTGGTCTAGTCGTGTTTACAAGGCCATAACGGAGCCTGTTGGAGCAGGGACGTCTGGTCTAGTCGTGTTTACAAGGCCATAACGGAGCCTGTTGGAGCAGGGATGTCTGGTCGGGTCGTGTTTACAAGGCCATAACGGAGCCTGTTGGAGCAGGGATGTCTAGTCGTGTTTACAAGGCCATAACGGAGTCTGTTGGAGCAGGGACGTCTGGTCTAGTCGTGTTTACAAGGCCATAACGGAGCCTGTTGGAGCAGGGATGTCTAGTCATGTTTACAAGGCCATAACGGAGCCTGTTGGAGCAGGGATGTCTGGTCTAGTCGTGTTTACAAGGCCATAACGGAGCCTGTTGGAGCAGGGTCGTCTGGTCTAGTCGTGTTTACAAGGCCATAACGGAGCCTGTTGGAGCAGGGATGTCTGATCTAGTCGTGTTTACAAGGCCATAACGGAGCCTGTTGGAGCAGGGATGTCTAGTCTAGTCATGTTTACAAGGCTACAACGGAGCCTGTTGGAGCAGGGATGTCTGGTCTAGTCGTGTTTACAAGGCCATAACGGAGCCTGTTGGAGCAGGGATGTCTAGTCGTGTTTACAAGGCCATAACGGAGCCTGTTTGAGCAGGGATGTCTAGTCTAGTCGTGTTTACAAGGCCATAACGGAGCCTGTTGGAGCAGGGATGTCTAGTCGTGTTTACAAGGCCATAACGGAGCCGGTTGGAGCAGGGATGTCTGGTCTAGTCGTGTTTACAAGGCCATTACAGAGCCTGTTGGAGCAGGGATGTCTGGTCTAGTCGTGTTTACAAGGCCATAATGGAGCCTGTTGGAGCAGGGATGTCTAGTCGTGTTTACAAGGCCATAACGGAGCCTGTTGGAGCAGGGATGTCTGATCTAGTCGTGTTTACAAGGCCATAACGGAGCCTGTTGGAGCAGGGATGTCTAGTCGTGTTTACAAGGTCATAACGGAGCCTGTTGGAGCAGGGATGTCTAGTCGTGTTTACACTGCCATAACGGAGCCTGTTCGAGCAGGGACGTCTGGTCTCGTCGTGTTTACAAGGCCATAATGGAGCCTGTTGGAGCAGGGATGTCTAGTCGTGTTTACAAGGTCATAACGGAGCCTGTTGGAGCAGGGACGTCTGGTCTAGTCGTGTTTACAAGGCCATAATGGAGCCTGTTGGAGCAGGGATGTCTAGTCGTGTTTACAAGGTCATAACGGAGCCTGTTGGAGCAGGGACGTCTGGTCTAGTCGTGTTTACAAGGCCATAAACGGAGCCTGTTGGAGCAGGGATGTCTAGTCGTGTTTACAAGGTCATAACGGAGCCTGTTGGAGCAGGGATGTCTGGTCTAGTCGTGTTTACAAGGCCATAACGGAGCCTGTTGGAGCAGGGATGTCTAGTCGTGTTTACAAGGCCATAACGGAGCTTGTTGGAGCAGGGTCGTCTGGTCTAGTCGTGTTTACAAGGCCATAACAGAGCCTGTTGGAGCAGGGATGTCTAGTCGTGTTTACAAGGCCATAACGGAGCCTGTTGGAGCAGGGTCGTCTGGTCTAGTCGTGTTTACAAGGCCATAACGGAGCCTGTTGGAGCAGGGACGTCTGGTCTAGTCATGTTTACAAGGTCATAACGGAGCCTGTTGGAGCAGGGATGTCTAGTCGTGTTTACAAGGCCATAACGGAGCCTGTTGGAGCAGGGACGTCTGGTCTAGTCATGTTTACAAGGCCATAACGGAGCCTGTTGGAGCAGGGATGTGTAGTCGTGTTTACAAGGCCATAACGGAGCCTGTTGGAGCAGGGTCGTCTGGTCTAGTCATGTTTACAAGGTCATAACGGAGCCTGTTGGAGCAGGGATGTCTAGTCTAGTCGTATTCCTCTTATTAACAAACCACTGGCCTCTCCAGGGGAAGGTTGGACTAAAAGTGATGACTTTGGATTTCGTATGAAACTGGGTTTGTTAGTGAGTCCAACGTACAAAACACAGCCTTTTGAAATGCCATTAGAATGACCTATGTAAGCAGAGTGTAATTTGTAGATGTTGTGTTGGGTTAGTTGCTATGTGCAGTGGCTCATAGGGACAAAATGCATGTTTTTCTTGTGCAAGTGGAATGACCTTGGATGTTCATTACAGTGTATGAGAGAACAGTCTGATACCTTCCAAACCATCTTCACTCTATCTTTTGCTGACCACTTCCTTCCTTCCTTCCTTCCTTCCTTCCTTCCTTCCTTCCTTCCTTCCTTCCTTCCTTCCTTAACGTTCACTCATCCTTCCTTCCTTCCTTTCATAACGTCCACTCATCCTTCATTCCTTCCTTCCATAACGTCCACTCATCCTTCCTTCCTTCCTTCCATAACGTCCACTCATCCTTCATTCCTTCCTTCCTTCCATAACGTCCACTCATCCTTCATTCCTTCCTTCCTTCCATAACGTCCACTCATCCTTCCTTCCTTCCTTCCTTCCTTCCTTCCTTCCTTCCTTCCATAATGTCCACTCATCCTTCCTTCCTTCCTTCCATAACGTCCACTCATCCTTCATTCCTTCCTTCCTTCCTTCCATAACGTCCACTCATCCTTCATTCCTTCCTTCCTTCCATAACGTCCACTCATCCTTCCTTCCTTCCTTTCATAACGTCCACTCATCCTTCCTTCCTTCCTTCCATAACGTCCACTCATCCTTCCTTCCTTCCTTCCATAACGTCCACTCATCCTTCATTCCTTCCTTCCTTCCATAACGTCCACTCATCCTTCATTCCTTCCTTCCTTCCATAACGTCCACTCATCCTTCATTCCTTCCTTCCTTCCATAACGTCCACTCATCCTTCATTCCTTCCTTCCTTCCATAATGTCCACTCATCCTTCCTTCCTTCCTTCCATAACGTCCACTCATCCTTCCTTCCTTCCTTCCATAACGTCCACTCACTCATCCTTCCTTCCTTCCTTCCATAACGTCCACTCACTCATCCTTCATTCCTTCCTTCCATAACATCCACTCACTCATCCTTCATTCCTTCCTTCCATAACGTCCACTCATCCTTCATTCCTTCCTTCCTTCCATAATGTCCACTCATCCTTCATTCCTTCCTTCCATAACGTCCACTCATCCTTCCTTCCTTCCATAACGTCCACTCATCCTTCATTCCTTCCTTCCATAACGTCCACTCATCCATCCTTCCTTCCTTCCTTCCATAACGTCCACTCACTCATCCTTCCTTCCTTCCTTCCTTCCTTCCTTCCTTCCTTCCTTCCTTCCTTCCTTCCTTCCATAACGTCCACTCACTCATCCTTCCTTCCTTCCTTCCTTCCTTCCTTCCTTCCTTCCTTCCTTCCATAACGTCCACTCACTCATCCTTCCTTCCTTCCATAACGTCCACTCACACATCCTTCCTTCCTTCCTTCCTTCCTTCCTTCCATAACGTCCCCTCACTCATCCTTCATTCCTTCCTTCCATAACGTCCACTCACTCATCCTTCATTCCTTCCTTCCATAACGTCCACTCATCCTTCCTTCCTTCCATAACGTCCACTCATCCATCCTTCCTTCCTTCTGTAATGTCTATTTTTATTTTCCTTCCTGTCTTCCTTCCTTTCTTCCTTCCATAACGTCCACTCACTCATCCTTCCTTCCCTCCTTCCTTCCATAACGTCCACTCACTCATCCTTCCTTCCTTCCTTCCATAACGTCCACTCACTCATCCTTCATTCCTTCCTTCCATAACGTCCACTCATCCTTCCTTCCATAACGTCCACTCATCCTTCCTTCCTTCCTTCCTTCCTTCCTTCCATAACGTCCACTCATCCATCCTTCCTTCCTTCTGTAATGTCTATTTTTATTTTCCTTCCTGTCTTCCTTCCTTCCTTCCTTCCTTCCTTCCTTCCTTCCTTCCTTCCTTCCTTCCATAACGTCCACTCACTCATCCTTCATTCCTTCCATAACGTCCACTCACTCATCCTTCCTTCCTTCCTTCCTTCCTTCCTTCCTTCCATAACGTCCACTCACTCATCCTTCCTTCCTTCCTTCCATAACGTCCACTCACTCATCCTTCATTCCTTCCTTCCATAACGTCCACTCATCCTTCATTCCTTCCTTCCATAACGTCCACTCATCCATCCTTCCTTCCTTCCATAACGTCCACTCATCCATCCTTCCTTCCTTCTGTAATGTCTATTTTTATTTTCCTTCCTTCCTGCCTGCCTGCCTTCTTTCTGTAACGTCCACTCACTCATCCTTCCTTCCTTCCTTCCTTCCTTCCTTCCTTCCTTCCTTCCTTCCTTCCTTCCTTCCTTCCTTCCTTCCTTCCTTCCTTCCTTCCTTCTTTCTGTAACGTCCACTCATCCTTCCTTCCTTCCTTCCTTCCTTCCTTCCTTCCTTCCTTCCTTCCTTCCTTCCTTCCTTCCTTCCTTCCTTCCTTCCTTCTTTCTGTAATGTCCACTCACTCATCCTTCCTTCCTTCCTTCCTTCCTTCCTTCCTTCCTTCCTTCCTTCCTTCTTTCTGTAATGTCCACTCATCCAGCCTTTGTTGTCTGAAGCGTAACACAAAGCCCACAGAGACGAGAAACGCTGCAGCGTCTGAACGTGTTACTTTAGATGTGTTCTCTCAGAAGTTTAACTCCCACTGTCGGAGACGGGGCCCGAAATGTGGGGACAAACACGCAATTCAACATCAATCAAATGTATTTATAAAGCCCTTTTTACATCAGCAGTTGTGACAAAATGCTTATACAGAAACCCAGCCTAAAACACCAGAGAGCAAGCAATGCAGATGTAGAAGCACAGTGGCTAGGGAAAAACTCCCTAGAAAGGGAGGAACCTATGAAGAAACCAGGCTCTGATGGGTTGCCAGATTATAAGAGTACATGGTCATTAAGGCCAGATCGTTCTTCAAGATGTTCAAACGTTCACAGATGACCAGCAGGGTCAAATAATCATTTCAGTGGTTGTAGAGGGTGCAACAGGTCAACAACACCTTAGGAGTAAATGTCCTGTTGCTTTTCATCCCCCTTCTGACTGTTAAATTCCATCCTTTGAAACGGCACGCCACGGATAGTTATTGTGGACAGGATGGTTGTTGTTCTTGATGCACAGTGCCCAATGTTATTTGAGGCTACTCATTATTGAGGCGTCTGATGTAGTGTACCACTGATGTAGTGTACCTGCGATGTTGTGTACCTGTGTTGTAGTGTACCACTGATGTAGTGTACCACTGATGTAGTGTACCTGCAATGTAGTGTACCACTGATGTAGTGTACCTGTGTTGTAGTGTACCACTGTTGTAGTGTACCACTGATGTAGTGTACCTGCGATGTTGTGTACCTGTGTTGTAGTGTACCACTGATGTAGTGTACCTGCGATGTAGTGTACCTGCGATGTAGTGTACCACTGATGTAGTGTACCACTGATGTAGTGTACCACTGATGTAGTGTACCTGCAATGTAGTGTACCACTGATGTAGTGTACCTGCAATGTAGTGTACCACTGATGTAGTGTACCACTGATGTAGTGTACCTGTGATGTAGTGTACCACTGATGTAGTGTACCTGCAATGTAGTGTACCACTGATGTAGTGTACCACTGATGTAGTGTACCTGTGATGTAGTGTACCACTGATGTAGTGTACCTGCAATGTAGTGTACCTGTGATGTAGTGTACCACTGATGTAGTGTACCTGCAATGTAGTGTACCACTGATGTAGTGTACCACTGATGTAGTGTACCTGTGATGTAGTGTACCACTGATGTAGTGTACCTGCAATGTAGTGTACCACTGATGTAGTGTACCACTGATGTAGTGTACCTGTGATGTAGTGTAGCACTGATGTAGTGTACCTGCAATGTAGTGTACCACTGATGTAGTGTACCACTGATGTAGTGTACCTGCAATGTAGTGTACCACTGATGTAGTGTACCACTGATGTAGTGTACCTGCGATGTAGTGTACCTTCGATGTAGTGTACCTGCGATGTAGTGTACCACTGATGTAGTGTACGTGCGATGTAGTGTACCACTGATGTAGTGTACCACTGATGTAGTGTACCTGCGATGTAGTGTACCTGCGATGTAGTGTACCTGCGATGTAGTGTACCACTGATGTAGTGTACCTGCGATGTAGTGTACCACTGATGTAGTGTACCACTGATGTAGTGTACCTGCGATGTAGTGTACCTGCGATGTAGTGTACCTGCAATGTAGTGTACCACTGATGTAGTGTACCACTGATGTAGTGTACCTGCAATGTAGTGTACCTGCGATGTAGTGTACCTGCAATGTAGTGTACCACTGATGTAGTGTACCACTGATGTAGTGTACCACTGATGTAGTGTACCTTCGATGTAGTGTACCTGCGATGTAGTGTACCACTGATGTAGTGTACCACTGATGTAGTGTACCTGCGATGTAGTGTACCTGCGATGTAGTGTACTTGCGATGTAGTGTACCACTGATGTAGTGCACCTGCGATGTAGTGTACCTACGATGTAGTGTACCTGCGATGTAGTGTACCTGCGATGTAGTGTACCTGCGATGTAGTGTACCTGCGATGTAGTGTACCACTGATGTAGTGTACCTGCGATGTAGTGTACCTGCGATGTAGTGTACCTGTGATGTAGTGTACCTGCGATGTAGTGTACCTGTGATGTAGTGTACCTGCGATGTAGTGTACCTCTGATGTAGTGTACCTGCGATGTAGTGTACCTGCGTTGTAGTGTACCTGTGATGTAGTGTACCTGTGATGTAGTGTACCACTGATGTAGTGTATCTGCAATGTAGTGTATCTGCGATGTAGTGTACCTCTGATGTAGTGTATCTGCGATGTAGTGTACCACTGATGTAGTGTACCACTGATGTAGTGTACCACTGATGTAGTGTATCTGCAACTATAGTGTACCTGCGATGTAGTGTACCACTGATGTAGTGTACCACTGATGTAGTGTACCACTGATGTAGTGTATCTGCAACTATAGTGTACCTGCGATGTAGTGTACCACTGATGTAGTGTACCACTGATGTAGTGTACCTCTGATGTAGTGTATCTGTCTTGTCGTGTACCACTGATGTAGTGTACCACTGATGTAGTGTACCACTGATGTAGTGTACCACTGATGTAGTGTACCACTGATGTAGTGTATCTGCAAAGTAGTGTACCTCTGATGTAGTGTATCTGTCTTGTCGTGTACCACTGATGTAGTGTACCACTGATGTAGTGTACCACTGATGTAGTGTACGTGCGATGTAGTGTACCACTGATGTAGTGTACCACTGATGTAGTGTACCTGCGATGTAGTGTACCTGCGATGTAGTGTACCTGCGATGTAGTGTACCACTGATGTAGTGTACCTGCGATGTAGTGTACCTGCGATGTAGTGTACCACTGATGTAGTGTACCACTGATGTAGTGTACCACTGATGTAGTGTACCACTGATGTAGTGTACCTCTGATGTAGTGTACCTCTGATGTAGTGTACCACTGATGTAGTGTACCTCTGATGTAGTGTACCACTGATGTAGTGTACCTGCGATGTAGTGTACCACTGATGTAGTGTACCTGCGATGTTGTATACCTGCGATGTAGTGTACCACTGATGTAGTGTACCTGCGATGTTGTATACCTGCGATGTAGTGTACCACTGTTGTAGTGTACCACTAATGTAGTGTACCTGCAATGTAGTGTACCACTGTTGTAGTGTACCTGCAATGTAGTGTACCACTGATGTAGTGTACCTCTGATGTAGTGTACCTCTGATGTAGTGTATATGTCTTGTAGTGTACCACTGATGTAGTGTACCTCTGATGTAGTGTATATGTCTTGTAGTGTACCACTGATGTAGTGTACCACTGATGTAGTGTACCACTGATGTAGTGTACCACTGATGTAGTGTACCTCTGATGTAGTGTACCTCTGATGTAGTGTATATGTCTTGTAGTGTACCACTGATGTAGTGTACCTCTGATGTAGTGTATATGTCTTGTAGTGTACCACTGATGTAGTGTACCTCTGATGTAGTGTATATGTCTTGTAGTGTACCACTGATGTAGTGTACCACTGATGTAGTGTACCTCTCACACACACACACACACACACACACACACACACACACACACACACACACACACACACACACACACACACACACACACACACACACACATCCTGCAGGTCATGACATGTTTGGTTCTGCCCTGTCCAACACAGAGGGCTGTTATTAGGGACAGATTTGGTTTCCTTTGATCTCTCCAAATGGCTTGGCCTGGTCATTCATTCTAGTATACAATTTGTGCATGAGCAGCTGTCTGTCCAAAAGTATTACTCAGCTTGGAGCTGCTTTGGGTCAACATGTAGCAACTGGAAAAGGAAAGTGTCTTGAAGGTGGACTCATATTGATTATGGACTATGAGTATGGCCCGAACTCAGTGAATGACACGAAACTGAACATTAGGTTTTGCGAACAGGAAACTGATGGAGAAATAGAAACGGTTTTCATGTCTGTGATGATTCTTGCCATTTGTTGAAAGGACTGTTTACATACAGTATCTCTTTGTGTATGTTGCCTTATCGTAACTGACTTATCAGCATACTTGGATGGAGGTAGAGGCCATAGTCAAGGAATGTATTCTATTCTGTTGTATTTGCTCTGTTACAGAGATTAGAAAATATTTACTCTTAGTGTTATAGCGTTTCTAGTATAGTACGGTATGGTATAGTACAGTATAGTATGATATAGTATAGTACGGTATAGTATTGTACAGTATCGTACGCTATATTATAGTACGGTATAGTATTGTACGGTATAGTATTGTATGATATAGTATTGTACGGTATAGTTTAGGATGGTATGTTATAGTATAGTATAGTACGGTATGGTATAGTACAGTATAGTACGGTATAGTATAGTACAGTATAGTATGATATAGTACAGTATAGTATGATATAGTATAGTACGGTATAGTATTGTACAGTATCGTACGCTATATTATAGTACGGTATAGTATTGTATGATATAGTATTGTACGGTATAGTTTAGGATGGTATGTTATAGTACAGTATAGTACGGTATGGTATAGTACAGTATAGTACGGTATAGTATAGTACGGTATAGTATGATATAGTATAGTACGGTATAGTATGATATAGTATAGTACGGTACTGCACGGTTTAGTATTGTGCGGTATAGTATTGCATGATATAGTATTGTACTGTATATTATTGTATGGTATAGTGCAGTATAGTACAGTATGGGATAGTACGGTATGGGATAGTACGGTATAGTATGGTATAGTGCGGTATAGTATAGTATAGTGCGGTATAGTATAGTATAGTGCGGTATAGTATAGTGCGGTATAGTATAGTATAGTGCGGTATAGTATTGTACTGTATATTATTGTATGGTATAGTGCAGTATAGTACAGTATGATATAGTATAGTACGGTATAGTATGATATAGTATAGTACGGTACTGCACGGTTTAGTATTGTGCGGTATAGTATTGCATGATATAGTATTGTACTGTATATTATTGTATGGTATAGTACGGTTTAGTATAGTACAGTATAGTACAGTATGGGATAGTACGGTTTAGTATGGTATAGTATAGTGCTGTATTGTACAGTATGGGATAGTACGGTTTAGTATGGTATAGTATAGTACTGTATAGTACAGTATGGGATAGTACGGTTTAGTATGGTATACTATAGTACTGTATAGTTTAGTATGGTATAGTATAGTGCTGTATTGTACAGTATGGGATAGTACGGTTCAGTATGGTATAGTATAGTACTGTATAGTACAGGATGGGATAGTACAGTGTAGTATGGTACAGTACAGTATGGTATAGTATAGTACTGTATAGTACAGTATGGGATAGTATGGTTTAGTATGGTATAGTATAGTACAGTATGGTATAGTATAGTACTGTATAGTACAGTATGGTATAGTACGGTGTAGTACAGCATGGTGTGGTATAGTATAGTATGTTATGTTATAGTGTTACGGTATAGTATAGTACAGTATGGGATAGTACAGTGTAGTATGGTATAGTACAGTATAGTATAGTACTGTATAGTACAGTATGGGATAGTACGGTTTAGTATGGTATAGTATAGTACAGTATGGTATAGTATAGTGCAGGATGGTGTGGTATAGTATGTTATGTTATAGTGTTACGGTATAGTTTAGTACAGTATTGTATAGTACGGTTTAGTACAGTCCGGTATATTATAGTATAGTGCGGTATAGTATACGTGGACTGGGATATGTTCCGTATTGCGTCAGACGAAAACATTGACGAATACGCTGATTCGGTGTGCGAGTTCATTAGAATGTGCGTTGAAGATGTCGTTCCCATAGCAACGATTAAAACATTCCCAAACCAGAAACCGTGGATTGATGGCAGCATTCGCGTGAAACTGAAAGCGCGAACCACTGCTTTTAATCAGGGCAAGGTGACTGGAAACATGACCGAATACAAACAGTGTAACTATTCCCTCCGCAAGGCAATCAAACAAGCTAAGCGTCAGTATAGAGACAAAGTAGAATCTCAATTCAACGGCTCAGACACAAGAGGTATGTGGCAGGGTCTACAGTCAATCACGGATTACAAAAAGAAAACCAGCCCAGTCACGGACCAGGATGTCTTGCTCCCAGGCAGACTAAATTACTTTTTTGCCCGCTTTGAGGACAATACAGTGCCACTGACACTGCCCGCAACTAAAACATGCTGACTCTCCTTCACTGCAGCCGACGTGAGGAAAACATTTAAACGTGTCAACCCTCACAAGGCTGAAGGCCCAGACGGCATCCCCAACCGTGCCCTCAGAGCATGCGCACACCAGCTGGCTGGTGTGTTTACGGACATATTCAATCAATCCCTATCCCAGTCTGTTGTTCCCACATGCTTCAAGAGGGCCACCATTGTTCCTGTTCCCAAGAAAGCTAAGGTAACTGAGCTAAATGACTACCGCCCCGTAGCACTCACTTCCGTCATCATGAAGTGCTTTGAGAGACGAGTCAAGGACCATATCACCTCCACCCTACCGGACACCCTAGACCCACTCCAATTTGCTTACCGCCCAAATAGGTCCACAGACGATGCAATCTCAACCACACTGCACACTGCCCTAACCCATCTGGACAAGAGGAATACCTATGTGAGAATGCTGTTCATCGACTACAGCTCGGCATTTAACACCATAGTGCCCTCCAAGCTCGTCATCAAGCTTGAGACCCTGGGTCTCGACCCCGCCCTGTGCAACTGGGTACTGGACTTCCTGACGGGCCGCCCCCAGGTGGTGAGGGTAGGCAACAACATCTCGACCCCGCTGATCCTCAACACTGGGGCCCCACAAGGGTGCGTTCTGAGCCCTCTCCTGTACTCCCTGTTCACGCCTCCAACTCAATCATCAAGTTTGCGGACGACACAACAGTGGTAGGCTTGATTACCAACAACGACGAGACGGCCTACAGGGAGGAGGTGAGGGCCCTCGGAGTGTGGTGTCAGGAAAATAACCTCACACTCAACGTCAAAAAAACTAAGGAGATGATTGTGGACTTCAGGAAACAGCAGAGGAACACCCCCTATCCACATCGATGGAACAGTAGTGGAGAGGGTAGTAAGTTTTAAGTTCCTCGGCGTACACATCACAGACAAACTGAATTGGTCCACCCACACAGACAGCATCGTGAAGAAGGCGCAGCAGCGCCTCTTCAACCTCAGGAGGCTGAAGAAATTCGGCTTGTCACCAAAAGCACTCACAAACTTCTACAGATGCACAATCGAGAGCATCCTGTCGGGCTGTATCACCGCCTGGTACGGCAACTACTCCGCCCACAACCGTAAGGCTCTCCAAAGGGTAGTGAGGTCTGCACAACGCATCACCGGGGGCAAACTACCTGCCCTCCAGGACACCTACACCACCCGATGTCACAGGAAGGCCATAAAGATCATCAAGGGCAGCAACCACCCGGCCACTGCCTGTTCCCCCCCCCCGCTATCATCCAGTAGGCGAGGTCAGTACAGGTGCATCAAAGCTGGGACCGAGAGACTGAAAAACAGCTTCTATCTCAAGGCCATCAGACTGTTAAACAGCCACCACTAACATTGAGTGGCTGCTGCCAACACACTGACTCAACTCCAGCCACTTTAATAATGGGAATTGATGGGAAATGATGTAAAATATATCACTAGCCACATTAAACAATGCTACCTAATATAATGTTTACATACCCTACATTATTAATCTCATATGTATACGTATATACTGTACTCTATATCATCTACTGCATCTTCGAAGATCGAATCCCCGAGCTGACAAGGTAGAAATCTTTCGTTCTGCCCCTGAACAAGGCAGATAAACCACTGTTCCTAGGCCGTCATTGTAATTAAGAATTTGTTCTTAAATTACTTGTCTAGTTAAATATATATATATTTTAAAACACTGAGTGTCTGCTGAAAAATAACTGTGACATCAGACATTAGAGACGAGGGAAAAACACGTCTGATCCCATCTGACCTTTGGAGCTCTTCTCCTGCATTATGTTAAATATATGTATTCAACATTTAGTCTCTGGCCAATATGGTATAGGTATGGTATATGGTATAGGTATGGTATATGGTATATGGTATAGGTATGGTATATGGTATAGGTATGGTATATGGTATAGGTATGGTATATGGTATATGGTATAGGTATGGTATATGGTATAGGTATGGTATATGGTATAGGCCATTTGGCATGTCGCCGTGCTGACCGACTCTGTTCAAATGGAAAGGCTTAACCATATTTTGTGACA
The DNA here is from genome assembly GCF_023373465.1 of Oncorhynchus keta. Taxonomy (NCBI): domain Eukaryota; kingdom Metazoa; phylum Chordata; class Actinopteri; order Salmoniformes; family Salmonidae; genus Oncorhynchus; species Oncorhynchus keta. Next base: position 40,035,603 of record NC_068446.1, on the reverse strand, counting down.
TCATGAAGTCATCACCATCGGCGATGGCTGTCAATCATCGTCGATATACGATTCTACCGTAATATCGCCCAACCCTAGCTGCCACAGCGAATGGAGAGAGAGAGAGAGAGAGAGTGGTAGAAAAGAGAAGACAGAGAAAGAGAGAGAGCTTTTATGGGGTGACTTAGATAGAGAGAGCTTCTATGGGGTGCCTTAAAGGGAGAGAGAGCTTCTATGGGGTGCCTTAGAGAGAGTAAGAGAGAGAGAGCTTCTATGGGGTGCCTTAGATAGAGAAAGAGAGAGAGAGCTTCTATGGGGGGGGCCTTAGATAGAGAAAGAGAGAGAGAGCTTCTATGGGGTGCCTTAGATAGAGAAAGAGAGAGAGAGCTTCTATGAGGTGCCTTAGATAGAGAAAGAGAGAGAGAGCTTCTATGGGGGGGCCTTAGATAGAGAAAGAGAGAGAGAGCTTCTATGGGGGGCCGTAGAGAGAGAGAGAGAGCTTCAATGGGGTGCCTTAGAGAGAGAAAGAGAGAGTGCTTCTATGGGGTGCCTTAGAGAGAGAGAGAGCTTCTATGGGGTGGCCTTAGAGAGAGAGCTTCTATGGGGTGCCTTAGAGAGAGAGAGAGAGAAAGAGAGAGAACTTCTATGGGGGGCCTTAGAGAGAGCTTCTATGGGGTGCCTTAAACAGAGAGAGAGAGCTTCTATGGGGGGCCTTAGAGAGAGAAAGAGAGAGAGCTTCTATGGGGTGCCTTAGAGAGAGAAAGAGAGAGAGAGAGAGAGAGAAGAGAGAGAGAGAGCTTCTATGGGAGGCCTTGGAGAGAGAAAGAGAGAGAGCTTCTATGGGGGGCCTTAGAGAGAGAGAGCTTCTATGGGGGGCCTTAGAGAGAGAAAGAGAGAGAGAGCTTCTATGGGGTGGCCTTAGAGAGAGAAAGAGAGAGAGAGCTTCTATGGGGTGCCTTAGAGAAAGAGAGATAACTTCTATGGGGTGCCTTAGAGAGAGAGAGCTTCTATGGGGGGCCTTAGAGAGAGAGAGAGAGCTTCTATGGGGTGGCCTTAGAGAGAGAAAGAGAGAGAGAGCTTCTATGGGGTGCCTTAGAGAAAGAGAGATAACTTCTATGGGGTGCCTTAGAGAGAGAGAGCTTCTATGGGGGGCCTTAGAGAGAGAGAGAGAGAGAGAGCTTCTATGGGGTGGCCTTAGAGAGAGAAAGAGAGAGAGAGCTTCTATGGGGTGCCTTAGAGAAAGAGAGAACTTCTATGGGGGGCCTTAGAGAGAGAGAGCTTCTATGGGGGCCTTAGAGAGAGAGAGCTTCTATGGGGTGCCTTAGAGAGAGAGAGAGAGAGCTTCTATGGGGGGCCTTAAAGAGAGAGAGAGAGCGTTTATGGGAGGCCTTAGAGAGAGAAAGAGAGAGAGAGGTCTAGAGGGGGCCTTAGAGAGAGAAGAGAGAGAGAGAGTTTAGGTGGAGCAGATGGGGGAGTGCCTTAGGAGAGAGAGAGAGGAGAGTTCTAGGTGGAGAGAGAGAGTGTTTAGAGGAGAGAGAGGGGGAGTGTTTAGGTAGAGAGAGCTTCTAGAGGGGTGCCTTAGGTGGAGCAGAGAGAGAGGGAGCTTCTATGGGGGAGCAGAGAGAGCTTCTATGGGGTGCCTTAGGTGGAGCAGAGAGAGAGGGAGTGTTTAGGTAGAGGGGGAGGGAGGGAGGGAGGGAGGGAGGGAGGGAGGGAGGGAGAGGGAGTGTTTGGGTGGAGCAGAGGGAGGGAGTGTTTGGGTGGATGCTACTCATAGTGGAGCTGTGAAGTGGCCCATGCCAGCCAGAGAGCAGGGTGATCATCTCTACTGTAGAGTGTGTTACCAGACCAGACCAGGGTGATCATCTCTACTGTAGAGTGTGTTATCAGACCAGACCAGGGTGATGATCTCTACTGTAGAGTGTGTTATCAGACCAGACCAGGGTGATCATCTCTACTGTAGAGTGTGTTACCAGACCAGACCAGGGTGATGATCTCTACTGTAGAGTGTGTTATCAGACCAGACCAGGGTGATCATCTCTCCTGTAGAGTGTGTTACCAGACCAATGTGATGATCTCTCCTGTAGAGTGTGTTACCAGACCACGGTGATGATCTCTACTGTAGAGTGTGTTACCAGACCAGGGTGACCATCTTTACTGGAGAGTGTGTTACCAGACCAGGTTGATCATCTCTACTGGAGAGTGTGTTACCAGACCAGGTTGATCATCTCTCCTGGAGAGTGTGTTACCAGACCAGGGTGATCATCTCTACTGGAGAGTGTGTTACCAGACCAGGGTGATCATCTCTACTGGAGAGTGTGTTACCAGACCAGGTTGATCATCTCTACTGGAGATTGTGTTAGCAGACCAGGGTGATCATCTCTACTGGAGAGTGTGTTCGCAGACCAGGGTGACCATCTCTCCTGTAGAGTGTGTTAGCAGAACAGGTTGATCATCTCTACTGGAGAGTGTGTTACCAGACCAGGTTGATCATCTCTCCTGGAGAGTGTGTTACCAGACCAGGGTGATCATCTCTCCTGTAGAGTGTGTTACCAGACCAGACCAGGGTGATGATCTCTACTGTAGAGTGTGTTACCAGACCAGACCAGGGTGATCATCTCTCCTGTAGAGTGTGTTACCAGACCAGGGTGATCATCTCTCCTGTAGAGTGTGTTACCAGACCAGGGTGATGATCTCTACAGTAGAGTGTGTTACCAGACCAGGGTGACCATCTTTCCTAGATAGTGTGTTACCAGACCAGGTTGATCATCTCTCCTGGAGAGTGTGTTACCAGACCAGGGTGATGATCTCTACTGTAGAGTGTGTTACCAGACCAGGGTGACCATCTTTACTGGAGAGTGTTTTACCAGACCAGGTTGATCATCTCTCCTGGAGAGTGTGTTACCAGACCAGGGTGATCATCTCTACTGGAGAGTGTGTTACCAGACCAGGGTGACCATCTCTACTGTAGAGTGTGTTACCAGACCAGGGTGACCATCTCAACTGGAGAGTGTGTTACCAGAACAGGTTCATCATCTCTACTGGAGAGTGTGTTACCAGACCAGGGTGACCATCTCAACTGTAGAGTGTGTTACCAGACCAGGTTGATCATCTCTACTGGAGAGTGTGTTACCAGACCAGGGTGATCATCTCTCCTGGAGAGTGTGTTACCATACCAGGGTGATCATCTCTCCTGGAGAGTGTGTTACCAGACCAGGTTGATCATCTCTCCTGGAGAGTGTGTTACCAGACCAGGGTGATCATCTCTACTGGAGAGTGTGTTACCAGACCAGGGTGACCATCTCTACTGTAGAGTGTGTTACCAGACCAGGGTGACCATCTCAACTGGAGAGTGTGTTACCAGACCAGGGTGATCATCTCTCCTGTAGAGTGTGTTACCAGAACAGGTTGATCATCTCTACTGGAGAGTGTGTTACCAGAACAGGTTGATCATCTCTACTGGAGAGTGTGTTACCAGACCAGGGTGATCATCTCTCCTGGAGAGTGTGTTACCAGACCAGACCAGGGTGATGATCTCTACTGTAGAGTGTGTTACCAGACCAGGGTGATCATCTCTCCTGTAGAGTGTTTTACCAGACCAGGGTGATCATCTCTCCTGTAGAGTGTGTTACCAGACCAGACCAGGGTGATCATCTCTCCTGTAGAGTGTGTTACCAGACCAGACCAGGGTGATCATCTCTCCTGTAGATTGTGTTACCAGACCAGGTTGATCATCTCTCCTGGAGAGTGTGTTACCAGACCAGACCAGGGTGATGATCTCTACTGTAGAGTGTGTTACCAGACCAGGGTGATCATCTCTCCTGTAGAGTGTTTTACCAGACCAG
>NC_068446.1:39989279-40026779 GCF_023373465.1 Oncorhynchus keta | reverse complement strand
CTGAATGACTCCTACGCTGAATGACTCCTACGCTGAATGACTCCTACGCTGAATGACTCCTACGCTGAATGACTCTTACGCTGAATGACTCTTACGCTGAATGACTCTTACGCTGAATGACTCCTACGCTGAATGACTCTTACGCTGAATGACTCCTACGCTGAATGACTCCTACGCTGAATGACTCTTACTCTGAATGACTCCTACGCTGAATGACTCCTACGCTGAATGACTCCTACGCTGAATGACTCCTACTCTGAATGACTCTTACGCTGAATGACTCCTACGCTGAATGACTCTTACGCTGAATGACTCTTACGCTGAATGACTCCTACGCTGAATGACTCCTACGCTGAATGACTCCTACTCTGAATGACTCCTACGCTGAATGACTCCTACTCTGAATGACTCCTACGCTGAATGACTCCTACGCTGAATGACTCTTACGCTGAATGACTCTTACGCTGAATGACTCCTACGCTGAATGACTTTTAGTTGTTGTAACTGCAGGGAGCCTCTGACTGGCTCATCCTTTTGTGTTACCCTGCAGGTCAAATGGTAAGTGGAGCTGAAACTGTCCATCCCGGCCTATCGCATCGTCGCGTTGGTTCTTCTCGATCAGTATGAGCTCACTCGGGTTGTAAAAGGAAGAGCAGCAGTTTGGCTGTAAGACTTAGCTCTTCCTTGAACATTTGTTTTGAAAGGGGAGTGAAACGTTTGGGTTGGAGAAGGAGAGGACAACAGGATGTCAGAAGTCCGTGTGTTATCACAACAAGCTGCTTTTTATTTTTACTAGTGTGTGTGAAAATAGGTAACGCTACCTGAAGTGTGTGTGTGTGTGGGATGGGGTGTTCCGTGTGTGTGTGGGGGGGGTTCCCTGGTGAGGGATTTTACGCAAACATTTCAATAAGGAAATTCTAATGTCAATCTTACTACTGTATTAAAACTTACTACTGTATTAACACTTACTACTGTATTAAAACTTACTACTGTATTAACACTTACTACTGTATTAAAACCTACTACTGTATTAACACTTACTACTGTATTAAAACTTACTACTGTATTAACACTTACTACTGTATTAAAACTTACTACTGTATTAACACTTACTACTGTATTAAAACCTACTACTGTATTAACTTACTGCTGTATTAAAACTTACTACTGTATTAAAACCTACTACTGTATTAACTTACTGCTGTATTAAAACTCACTACTGTATTAAAACTCACTACTGTATTAAAACCTACTACTGTATTAAAACTTACTACTGTATTAAAACTTACTACTGTATTAACACTTACTACTGTATTAACTTACTACTGTATTAAAACTTACTACTGTATTAACACTTACTACTGTATTAAAACTTACTACTGTATTAACACTTACTACTGTATTAAAACTTACTACTGTATTAAAACTTACTACTGTATTAAAACTTACTCTTGTATTAACACTTACTACTGTATTAACTTACTACTGTATTAACACTTACTACTGTATTAACACTTACTACTGTATTAAAACCTACTACTGTATTAAAACTTACTACTGTATTAACACTTACTACTGTATTAAAACTTACTACTGTATTAACACTTACTACTGTATTAACTTACTACTGTATTAAAACTTACTACTGTATTAAAACTTACTACTGTATTAACACTTACTACTGTATTAACACTTACTACTGTATTAACACTTACTACTGTATTAAAACCTACTACTGTATTAAAACGTACTACTGTATTAACTTACTACTGTATTAAAACTTACTACTGTATTAACTTACTACTGTATTGAAACCTACTACTGTATTAAAACTTACTACTGTATTAACTTACTACTGTATTGAAACCTACTACTGTATTAAAACTTACTACTGTATTAACTTACTACTGTATTGAAACCTACTACTGTATTAACACTTACTACTGTATTAAAACTTACTACTGTATTAAAACTTACTACTGTATTAACACTTACTACTGTATTAACTTACTACTGTATTAACACTTACTACTGTATTAACACTTACTACTGTATTAAAACCTACTACTGTATTAAAACTTACTACTGTATTAACACTTACTACTGTATTAACACTTACTACTGTATTAACACTTACTACTGTATTAAAACTTACTACTGTATTAAAACCTACTACTGTATTAAAACTTACTACTGTATTAACTTACTACTGTATTAAAACTTACTACTGTATTAAAACCTACTACTGTATTAAAACTTACTACTGTATTAAAACTTACTACTGTATTAAAACTTACTACTGTATTAACACTTACTACTGTATTAAAACCTACTACTGTATTAAAACCTACTACTGAATTAACTTACTACTGTATTAAAACCTACTACTGTATTAAAACCTACTACTGTATTAAAACTTACTACTGTATTAACTTACTACTGTATTAAAACTTACTACTGTATTAAAACTTACTACTGTATTAACTTACTACTGTATTGAAACCTACTACTGTATTAAAACTTACTACTGTATTAACTTACTACTGTATTGAAACCTACTACTGTATTAAAACTTACTACTGTATTAACTTACTACTGTATTGAAACCTACTGCTGTATTAAAACTTACTACTGTATTAAAACTTACTACTGTATTAAAACTTACTACTGTATTGAAACCTACTACTGTATTAAAACTTACTACTGTATTAACACTTACTACTGTATTAACACTTACTACTGTATTAACACTTACTACTGTATTAAAACTTACTACTGTATTAAAACGTACTACTGTATTGCACTAAAAGCAGATGCAGCCCAATTCATTGTTTGAGCTACTATCTCGCCAATGGTGTTTTCTCTCTCAAAACAAGCAGACGTGTGAGGCTGTACTCGAATGCAGAGGTTGGGTGTTTATGTCCGTTGTATGGATGAGAACACAAACTGAAGGGTCTGTTTGCTGACTTTACTGAGGGAGAGACAGAAGCATGTAGGATGACTGGGTTTCAGTTGCTGGTTGGTTGAAATCTGGGACCTTTGGCCAGACTTTCTGGTAACAGCCAATGTGGTTGTGGATTCCGATCTCCCTCAGTCTCTCTTTTCTCTTCTGTTTCTCTCTTTCTGTCTCTCTCTCTCTCTTTCTGTCTCTCTCTCTTTCTGTCTCTCTCTCTCTTTCTGTCTCTCTCTTACTCACTCACTCAAACACACACACACACACACACACACACACACACACACACACACACACACACACACACACACACACACACACACACACACACACACACACACACACACACACACACACACACCATGTTCCTTCCTATGTACTTCACGGTATAGTTTGTGAAAGCAGCAACTGAGCGACAGATAAGAACCGCTGCGACCTACAGTAGTGGTGACCTGAACCTCAGATAATGGCTTCTGTCATTCCCATTTAAAAGGCCCCATGAGTACCAAATCTGGTGTCAAATGAAAGCTAAGAGTCTATATTTTTATTGTTGTTGAAATTAAGGCATATATATATATATATACATGTTTTAGCATGTTTTAAAATTGTGAATATCAGGAATAAGTAAAGGTTTTGATTTCTGGTCAAACACATGGGAAAGGGATCTTAGAAAACGACTAAGTCTGAAAAGGTATTTGAAATATATCAAAACACACAACCATGTTGAATTAAAGACCCCTGCCAACTAATATCATCACTTAGATTTCGTTTTTTGAGAAATCATTTGCCTTGTTTAAGTTTAAGAAACATTGGCCTGTGACTTCAGAAAATTCTGTTGCCAAAAAACCCACCTTGAAGATATTTTCACAGTTCTCCCTGTCCTGAGGGAGGATAACAACGGTTCACAGAAATACAAACCAATTAGTTATCTTGTTTTTACTCCTATCTATTTGACTTATGAATTATTTATACACTGAACAAAAATATGAACACAACATGCGTTTATATCAGTTACAGTTCATATAAGGAAATCAGTCAATTTAAATATATTCATTTGGTCCGACTATATGGATTGTACACGACAGGGAATACAGATATGCATCTGTTGGTGCACAGATACCTTCAAAAGATAAGGGTAAGGGGTGTGGATCAGATAACCAGTCAGTATCTGGTGTGACCACCATTTGCCTCATTCAGCGCTACACAACTATTTTGCATAGAGTTGATCAGGTTGTTGATTGTGGTCTGTTGAATGTTGTCCCACTCCTCTTCAATGGCTGTGCAGAGTTGCTGGATATTGATACACATCTCAGAGTTGATCAGGTTGTTGATTGTGGAATGTTGTCCCACTCCTCTTCAATGGCTGTGCGGAGCTGTTGGATAAGGATACACATCTCCTTAGAGTTGATCAGGTTGTGGCCTGTGGAATGTTGTCCCACTCCTCTTCAATGGCTGTGTGAAGTTATTACTGGAACACGCTGTCGTACTTGTCGATCCAGCGCATCCCAAACATTCTCAATGGTGACATGTCTGGTGAGTATGCAGGCCTTGGAAGAATGGCGAAATGTTCAGCTTCCAGGAATTGTGCACAGATCTTTGTGACATGTGGCCGTGCATTATCATGCTGAAAGATGAGGTGATGGTGGTGGATGAATGGCACGACAATGGGCCTCAGGATCTCATCACGGCATCTCTGTGCATTCAAATTGCCATTGATAAAATGCAATATTATTCGTTGTCTGTAGCTTATGCCTCCCCATACCATAACCCCACCTCCACCATGTGGCACTCTGTTCACAACGTTGACATCAGCAAACCACTCACCCACATGATGCCATACACGCTGTCTGCCATCTGCCCGGTACAGTTGAAAACGGGTTTTATCAGTGAAGAGCTCACTTCTTCAGTGTGCCAGTGGCCATCGAAGGCGAGCATTTTCCCATTGAAGTTGGTTACGACACCGAACTGCAGTCAGGTCAAGACACAGATGAGGACGACGAGCACCGATGAGCTTCCCTGAGACAGTTTGTGCAGAAATTCTTTGGTTGTGCAAAACCACAGTTGCATCAACTGTTCATGTGGTCTCAGACGATCCCGCAGGTGAAGAAGCTGGATGTCGAGGTCCTGGGCTGGCGTGGTTACACGTGGTCTGCGGTTGTGAGGCGGCTTATTGTAGAACATTGGAGGCGGCTTATGGTAGAGAAATTAACATTCAGTTCTCTGGATACAGCTCTGGTGGACATTCCTGCAGTCAGCGTGCCAATTGAACTCTCCCTCCAAATTTGAGACATCTGTGGCATTGTGACAAAACTGCACATTTTAGAGTGGCATTTTATTGTCCCCAGCACAAGGTGCACCTGTGTAATGATCATGCTGTTTAATTAGCTTCTTGATATGCCACACCTGTCAGGTTGATTGATAATCTTGGCAAAGGAGAAATGCTCACAAACAGGGATGTAAACAAAATGTGTGCACAACATTTGAGAGAAATAAGCTTTTTGTGCGTATGGAAAATTGCTGGGATCCTTTATTTCAGTTGATGAAACATGGGACCAACACTTTACATGTTGCGTTTCTATTTATGTTCAGTGTAGTTATAGTGTTTTTACTGATATCTATTTGGTTTATGAATTATTAAGTGATGAAAACTCGAAATTCTGTTAGCAAATTGGTAACGGAATCTCCGAAAAATCTGTAACCCCTCCCTATCTCGCGCTCTCTGCCTCTCTCTTCTCTCTCGCTCTCCAGTTTTTGTCACCTCTCTCTCTCTTTCTCTCTCTCTCCAGTTATTGTCACCTTTCTCTTTCTCTCTCTCTCTCTCCAGTTATTGTCACCTCTCTCTCTCTCTCTCTCTCTCTCCAGTTATTGTCACCTCTCTCTCTCTCTCTCTCTCTCCAGTTATTGTCACCTCTCTCTTTCTCTCTCTCTCTCCAGTTATTGTCACCTCTCTCTCTCTCTCTCTCTCTCTCTCTCCAGTTATTGTCACCTCTCTCTCTCTTTCTCTCTCTTTCTCTCCAGTTATTGTCACCTCTCTCTTTCTCTCTCTCTCTCCAGTTATTGTCACCTCTCTCTCTCTCTCTCTCTCTCCAGTTATTGTCACCTCTCTCTCTCTCTCTCTCCAGTTATTGTCACCTCTCTCTCTCTCTCTCTCTCTCTCTCTCTCTCTCTCTCTCTCTCTCTCTCTCTCTCTCTCTCTCTCTCTCTCTCTCCAGTTATTATCACCTCTCTCTCTCTCTCTCTCCAGTTATTATCACCTCTCTTTCTCTTCTCTTTCTCTCTCTCTCCCCCTCCCCCTCCTCCTCTCCCTGACTCTTGTGTTGGTTGGCAGTGAGGTCATTGTAGTAGGCTGAAGCTCTGTAGGAACCTGCACAGATGTAAGTGCTCTGATCGAATCTCCTTGACAAGGTCACTGTCGCTGGGTAGCTTTCACTATCCCTCCGGCTTGGGTTGGACCTATATCTGTCCAACCTCACCTGTCCAGGCCAGCATGGCCTGACCGCCCCTGCAACTAGCTGGCCACAGCGGTGAGCTAGGCGTTATTAGTTATGGTTATCTGCTCCCTACCCTGACCTCTGACCTTCTGTCCATCCATCAACCTAGACCCTGCCCTCTGCCCAGAGGGGTCCTTTGTGTTGGGTCTGTTGACTCCTGCCTGTTTTACCAAGGCCCACCAGCCTCCCAGTCATGCTGTGGCTCCAGTAGACAGGAAGTGAAGCTCTCTCCAGTCTCCAGGCTAGAGTGGTGTGTTGTTTGGTTTGTTAAATCTGATACACCACTACTGACGTGTTTAAATGTCTGTTTATTTTATTTTTATTTTACTCTGTTTACTACTTGAGTCGTCTCACTCCGTCTTCTGGTGGCTGGGACCAGTGTTGTCTCGTCACCCAGGAGTTCAGGGGACAGATTTTCTCCCCGTTTCCTTTTGAGGGCAAAGCTTTGCTGTAAGGGTTGAACTTTTCCCGGGTATCGCTCTCGTTCTCTCTGAGGCCCATTGTCTCTCTTTTCAGCCGCGGACTTGGGCTTTCCTCACATTATCCATGAGGATATACAGTGCCTTCCGAAAGTATTCGGCCCCCTTGAACTTTGCGACCTTTTGCCACGTTTCAGGCTTCAAACATAAAGATATAAAAGTGTATTTTTTGTGAAGAATCAACAACAAGTGGGACACAATCATGAAGTGGATCGACATTTATTGGATATTTCAACGTTTTTTAACAAATCAAAAACTGAAAAATTGGGCGTGCAAAATTATTCAGCCCCCTAAGTTAATACTTTGTAGAGCCACCTTTTGCTGCGATTACAGCTGTAAGTCGCTTGGGGTATGTCTCTATCAGTTTTGCACATCGAGAGACTGAATTTTTTCCCCATTCCTCCTTGCAAAACAGCTCGAGCTCAGTGAGGTTGGATGGAGAGCATTTGTGAACAGCAGTTTTCAGTTGTTTCCACAGATTCTCGATTGGATTCAGGTCTGGACTTTGACTTGGCCATTCTAACACCTGGATATGTTTATTTTTGAACCATTCCATTGTAGATTTTGCTTTATGTTTTGGATCATTGTCTTATTGGAAGACAAATCTCTGTCCCAGTCTCAGGTCTTTTGCAGACTCCATCAGGTTTTCTTCCAGAATGGTCCTGTATTTGGCTCCATCCATCTTCCCATCAATTTTAACCATCTTCCCTGTCCCTGCTGAAGAAAAGCAGGCCCAAACCATGATGCTGCCACCACCATGTTTGACCGTTGGGATGGTGTGTTCAGGGTGATGAGCTGTGTTGCTTTTACGCCAAGCATTGTTGCCAAAAAGTTCAATTTTGGTTTCATCTGACCAGAGCACCTTCTTCCACATGTTTGGTGTGTCTCCCAGGTGGCTTGTGGCAAACTTTAAACAACACTTTTTATGGATATCTTTAAGAAATGGCTTTCTTCTTGCCACTCTTCCATAAAGGCCAGATTTGTGCAATATACGACTGATTGTTGTCCTATGGACAGAGTCTCCCACCTCAGCTGTAGATCTCTGCAGTTCATCCAGAGTGATCATGGGCCTCTTGGCTGCAGTTAGATTACTTGTTGGTTACCACTGCATTGTTGGAACTAGAAGCACAAGCATTTCGCTACACTCGCATTAACATCTGCTAACCATGTCTATGTGACAAATAAAATTTGATTTGATTTGCATCTCTGATCAGTCTTCTCCTTGTATGAGCTGAAAGTTTAGAGGGACGGCCAGGTCTTGGTAGATTTGCAGTGGTCTGATACTCCTTCCATTTCAATAGTATCGCTTGCACAGTGCTCCTTGGGATGTTTAAAGCTTGGGAAATCTTTTTGTATCCAAATCCGGCTTTAAACTTCTTCACAACAGTATCTCGGACCTGCCTGGTGTGTTCCTTGTTCATCATGATACTCTCTGCGCTTTTAACGGACCTCTGAGACTATTACAGTGCAGGTGCATTTATACGGAGACTTGATTACACACAGGTGGATTGTATTTATCATCATTAGTCATTTAGGTCAACATTGGATCATTCAGAGATCCTCACTGAACTTCTGGAGAGAGTGTGCTGCACTGAAAGTAAAGGGGCTGAATAATTTTGCACGCCCAATTTTTCCGTTTTTGACTTGTTAAAAAAGTTTGAAATATCCAATAAATGTCGTTCCACTTCATGATTGTGTCCCACTTGTTGTTGATTCTTCACAAAAAAATACAGTTTTATATCTTTATGTTTGAAGCCTGAAATGTGGCAAAAGGTCGCCAAGTTCAAGGGGGCCGAATACTTTCGCAAGGCACTGTATGCTCACTAAACATACGCTATACTCATCCAAGCTAGCAATTTAAACTTCAGAGTAATTGTCATGTCAACCTGGACAATGAGAAGACTGCTTAGAAGGGGACAGGGATATGAGTGATAGATCTCTCTGTCTCTCTCCCATGATCTCCCTCTCTTGCTGTCTCTATTCATCTCCCTCTCCCTTGATCTCTCCCTCTCCCTCCCTCTTGTTGTCTCTATTCATCTCCCTCTCCCTTGATCTCCCACTCTTGCTGTCTCTATTCATCTTGATCTCTCTCTCCCTCTTGCTGTCTCTATTCATCTCCCTCTCCCTTTATCTCTCTCTCTCTCTCTTGCTGTCTCTATTCATCTCCCTCTCCCTTTATCTCTCTCTCTCTCTTGCTGTCTCTATTCATCTCCCTCTCCCTTTATCTCTCTCTCTCTCTTGCTGTCTCTATTCATCTCCCTCTCCCTTGATCTCTCTCTCTCTCTTGCTGTCTCTATTCATCTCCCTCTCCCTTGATCTCTCCCTCTCTCTTGCTGTCTCTATTCATCTCTCTCTCCCTTGATCTCCCTCTATTGCTGTCTCTATTCATCTCTCTCTCCCTTAATCTCTCTCTCTCTCTCCCTCTTGCTGTCTCTATTAATCTCCCTCTCCCTTGATCTCTCCCTCTCTCTTGCTGTCTCTATTCATCTCCCTCTCCCTTGATCTCTCCCTCTCTCCCTCCCTCTTGCTGTCTCTATTCATCTCCCTCTCCCTTTATCTCCCTCTCTCTTGCTGTCTCTATTCATCTCCCTCTCCCTTTATCTCCCTCTCTCTTGCTGTCTCTATTCATCTCACTCTCCCTTGATCTCTCTCTCTCTCTCTCTCTCTCTCTCTCTCTCTCTCTCCCTCTCTCTTGCTGTCTCTATTCATCTCCCTCTCCCTTGATCTCTCTCTCTCTTTCTTGCTGTCTCTATTCATCTCCCTCTCCCTTGATCTCTCTCTCTCTTTCTTGCTGTCTCTATTCATCTCCCTCTCTCTTTATCTCCCTCTCTCTTGCTGTCTCTCCTTCTGTGTGTGATAAGAGGTGACCTGTGACTGTGATGCTGCAGACACAGACTTCTCCAGATCATTCACAGCAGCACATCTTAGATCAGACAGACAGCACCACTGACAGACATATAGCACCACCGACGGCACGACAGACAGACAGGCAGACAGACAGCACTACTGACAGACAGCACCACTGACAGACATATAGCACCACCGACGGCACGACAGACAGACAGACAGACAGACACCTGGGAGAGCAGCTGGCCTGCTGCCAACTGCGGGAGCAAGCAGGGCAAACTCAGAGAGAAACGAGGGAGAAAGAGAGGAGAGGGGTGGAGGGGGAGTGTGAGGTGGAGGGGGAGGGAGGGGACACTAATCCTAAAAACACAGTGGTGCTTTTGGCTCTAGGCCTGTATTGCTGTCAAGTGTGGGTGTCAGAGGTTTAATACTAATGACATCCACTCTGAAGAAAAGCAGATCAGATCTCTCTCCCCTGAGGACTATATCCATGCACCAATGATGATAATAATAATAATAATAATATATGCCATTTAGCTGACGCTTTTATCCAAAGCGACTTACAGTCATGTGTGCATACATTCTACGTATGGGTGGTCCCGGGTTTAATCGAACCCACTACCCTGGCGTTACAAGCGCCATGCTCTACCAACTGAGCCACAGAAGGACCACCAATGACAACCTAATTTCTCTGAACTGAATGAAAACCTACACCTGTAAGCCTAACCTATACATAGCCATGATACTTCCCGGAAACACACTGCACACTGTATCGTAATTGTTGCTTTTTCAGGATAATATATTTAGCATTAAGCTGTTAACCTTTGTGCAGTTTGTTCTGTCTGTCTGACGCCTGTCATTTCTGTTCCTGGGTGTAACATGGCTGCTACTAGCTATTAGCATGAACACATTAGCCTTTAGCACTGTTAGCATAAACCCTTTCTAGCCCAATTCCTGCCCTTTCTGTTTGTTTTTTTCTAGTTGTTTGAGTCTGTATCTGTGGTATGTGATGCAACTAGATAGCTAGATCCCCTAGTTGCATCACATACCACAGATACAGACTCAAACAACTAGAAAAAAACAAACAGAAAGGGCAGGAATTGGGCTAGAAAGGGTTTTTGCTAACAGTGCTAAAGGCTAATGTCTGGCTAATTTCACGCCCCCATTTTTTCCTGTAGTTCACAGTCAGCTTCTTGGTCTTACTGACGTTGATGTGATGGGAGATAAAGACACTCAATCTAATATTATAATTGATCCCTCTCTCAGTATTAAATCTATGGGAGAACATTTCCATCAATGCCGGCTCTACAGGGCTCCCTTGAAAACATCTGTTTTGGACGCGACTTTATGACCACTATCCAATTTACACTCTGTAGTCAATTTAGAAGAAACAAATAAACAAATAAACAGACTCTTATCGACGCCACGTCGGCTGTTTTCAACCAGAGAAGTTGTTGCCTTCACTTTAAGCCATTGTGTGTTCATTAGAGACACTTCTGTGTGGATGCTGGCAGCTGTTTATCTTGGCACAGGTGCATGGCACTAGGATTAGCACACACAGTCCATAGCTCAGATAAGCACACACAGTCCATGGCTCAGATAAGCACACACAGTCCATGGCTCAGATAAGCACACACAGTCCATAGCTCAGATAAGCACACACAGTCCATGGCTCAGATAAGCACACACAGTCCATGGCTCAGATAAGCACACACACACAGTCCATGGCTCAGATAAGAACATACAGTCCATGGCTCAGATAAGCACACACAGTCCATGGCTCAGATAAGCACACACAGTCCATGGCTCAGATAAGCACACACAGTCCATGGCTCAGATAAGCACACACAGTCCATGGCTCAGATAAGCACACACAGTCCATGGCTCAGATAAGCACACACAGTCCATGGCTCAGATAAGCACACACAGTCCATGGCTCAGATAAGCACACACAGTCCATGGCTCAGATAAGCACACACAGTCCATGGCTCAGATAAGCACACACAGTCCATGGCTCAGATAAGCACACACAGTCCATGGCTCAGATAAGCACACACAGTCCATGGCTCAGATAAGCACACACAGTCCATGGCTCAGATAAGCACACACAGTCCATGGCTCAGATAAGCACACACAGTCCATGGCTCAGATAAGCACACACAGTCCATGGCTCAGATAAGCACACACAGTCCATGGCTCAGATAAGCACACACAGTCCATGGCTCAGATAAGAACACACAGTCCATGGCTCAGATAAGCACAGTCCATGGCTCAGATAAGCACATCCATGGCTCAGATAAGCACACACAGTCCATGGCTCAGATAAGCACACACAGTCCATGGCTCAGATAAGCACACACAGTCCATGGCTCAGATAAGCACACACAGTCCATGGCTCAGATAAGCACACACAGTCCATGGCTCAGATAAGAACACACAGTCCATGGCTCAGATAAGCACACACAGTCCATGGCTCAGATAAGCACACACAGTCCATGGCTCAGATAAGCACACACAGTCCATGGCTCAGATAAGAACACACAGTCCATGGCTCAGATAAGCACACACAGTCCATGGCTCAGATAAGCACACACAGTCCATGGCTCAGATAAGCACACACAGTCCATGGCTCAGATAAGCACACACAGTCCATGGCTCAGATAAGCACACACAGTCCATGGCTCAGATAAGCACACACAGTCCATGGCTCAGATAAGCACACACAGTCCATGGCTCAGATAAGCCAGGCCCAGTGACTTAGAAATGTCTGACGGCTTTTACTGCCTCTGGGCTTGTTATCTGGCTTTCCTGGTTTTACTATCTGTTTTACTATCTGTTTTGGGACTTTTTCCTAAACGAGATACTAGTTATTTTGACTATGACACACAACATGTCATGTGTCACTGTCACATGATTTAGAACAGACATACTTTGCTGTCTGGATCTCTTCTTCCCTCATGGAACCTCCTCTTCCCTCATGGAACATCCTCTTCCCTCATGGAACATCCTCTTCCCTCATGGAACGTCCTCTTCCCTCATGGAACGTCCTCTTCCCTCATGGAACGTCCTCTTCCCTCATGGAACCTCCTCTTCCCTCATGGAACCTCCTCTTCCCTCATGGAACCTCCTCTTCCCTCATGGAACCATCACTTCCCTCATGGAACCTCCTCTTCCCTCATGGAACCTCCTCTTCCCTCATGGAACCTCCTCTTCCCTCATGGAACCTCCTCTTCCCTTATGGAACCATCACTTCCCTTATGGAACCTCCTCTTCCCTCAATGGACCTCCTCTTCCCTCATGGAACCATCACTTCCCTCATGAAACCTCCTCTTCCCTCATGGAACCTCCTCTTCCCTCATGGAACCATCACTTCCCTCATGGAACCTCTTCTTCCCTCATGGAACCATCACTTCCCTCATGGAACCTCCTCTTCCCTCATGTTGTTCATCAATACTGTATGAAGCCATAGTGTCCTTGACCGTATATGATGTCATTGTGTCCCTGACTGTGTATGATGTCATTGTGTCCGTGATCGTGTATGATGTCATTGTGTTGCCTGCCTCCTCTAAACTCTCTCTATTTTAATTATATTCTCAGCTGGAATGTCCTGAGTCAGTCCCCCGGTCCAGAGAACAACTCCCAGCATCAGCCAGTGCTGATGGGACCTGCTTCTCCACGATGAGTCTTCAAGATGGCGGCTGCGGCTATGCTAGCGACAATTTGGCGGCTATCACGGCCAGCGGCAGCATGCGGCGGCGCCTGGAGGACCAGGAGTTCACCCTGCGCATCTACCCTGGCGCCCTGGCCGAGGGCACCATCTACTGTCCTGTGGGCGCCCGCAAGAACACCACTGCTGCCGAGGCCATCGAGCGCCTGCTGGAGCGTCTGAGCCTGGACCGTACCAAATGCTACGTGCTAGCCGAGGTGAAGGAGTTCGGCGGGGAGGAGTGGATCCTCAACCCCAGTGACTGCCCAGTCCAGCGGATGATGCTGTGGCCCCGCAACGCCCTAGAGAATCGCTGTGGCCTGGGCAGTGGGGAGGACTACCGCTTCCTTCTCCGAGAGAAGAACCTGGACGGTTCCATCCATTATGGAGGCAGTCTCCAGATGTGGCTGCGCGTGACCGAGGAGCGCCGCCGCATGGTGGAACGGGGTTTCTTGCCCCAGCCCGCAGGGGGCGAGCACCCGGCCGACCTGTGCGCTCTCCCTGAGCTGACGGAGCACGCCCTGCTGGAGAGCCTCCGCTCGCGCTTCCGGCAGGAGAAGATCTACACCTACGTCGGCTCCATCCTCATCGTCATCAACCCCTTCCAGTTCCTACCCATCTACAACCCTAAGTACGTCAAGATGTACGACAACCACGCTCTGGGAGACCTGGAGCCGCACATCTACGCCGTGGCGGATGTGGCCTACCACGCCATGCTGCAGCGGCGGAGGAACCAGTGCATCGTCATCTCTGGAGAGAGCGGCTCGGGAAAGACCCAGAGCACCAACTTCCTGATTCATCACCTGACCGCCCTCAGCCAGAAGGGATTCGCCAGTGGGGTGGAGCAGATCATCCTGGGGGCGGGGCCTGTGTTAGAGGTAAGGTTGTGATTGGTTTGTTGACGGTCGTGGGGGGGATAATGTGTGTGTGTGTGTGTGTGTGTGTGTGTGTGTGTGTGTGTGTGTGTGTGTGTGTGTGTGTGTGTGTGTGGGGAGACTGCAACTCAGCATACACAAGAATGAACGTGATCGATGTGTTGTGAAATCTAGGTCATAACTGCTGACTGTATTAACCTAGAAAGACGAGTAGAGATGCTGCATGTAAGGATATGTAAGGATGGTATATGAAAGGATATGTAAGGATGGTATATGAAAGGATATGTAAGGATGGTATATGAAAGGATATGTTAGGATGTTATATGTAAGGATATGTAAGGATGGTATATGGAAGGATATGGAAGGATGGTATATGAAAGGATATGTTAGGATGGTATATGAAAGGATATGTAAGGATGGCATATGTAAGGATGGTATATGAAAGGATATGTAAGGATGGTATATGAAAGGATATGTAAGGATGTTATATGAAAGGATATGTAAGGATGGTATATGAAAGGATATGTAAGGATGGTATATCAAAGGATATGTAAGGATAGTATATGAAAGTATATGTAAGGATAGTATATGAAAGGATATGTAAGGATAGTATATGAAAGGATATTTAAGGATGGTATATGAAAGGATATGTAAGGATGGTATATGAAAGGATATGTAAGGATGGTATATCAAAGGATATGTAAGGATAGTAAATGAAAGTATATGTAAGGATAGTATATGAAAGGATATGTAATGATAGTATATGAAAGGATATTTAAGGATGGTATATGAAAGGATATGTAAGGATGGTATATGAAAGGATATGTAAGGATGGTATATGAAAGGATATGTAAGGATGTTATATGAAAGGATATGTTAGGATGTTATATGTAAGGATATGTAAGGATGGTATATGGAAGGATATGGAAGGATGGTATATGGAAGGATATGGAAGGATGGTATATGAAAGGATATGTTAGGATGGTATATGAAAGGATATGTAAGGATGGCATATGTAAGGATGGTATATGAAAGGATATGTAAGGATAGTATATGAAAGGATATTTAAGGATGGTATATGAAAGGATATGTAAGGATGGTATATGAAAGGATATGTAAGGATGTTATATGAAAGGATATGTTAGGATGTTATATGTAAGGATATGTAAGGATGGTATATGGAAGGATATGTAAGGATGGTATATGAAAGGATATGTTAGGATGGTATATGAAAGGATATGTAAGGATGGCATATGTAAGGATGTTATATGAAAGGATATGTAAGGATGGTATATGAAAGGATATGTAAGGATAGTATATGAAAGGATATTTAAGGATGGTATATGAAAGGATATGTAAGGATGGTATATGAAAGGATATGTAAGGATGGTATATCAAAGGATATGTAAGGATGGCATATGTAAGGATGTTATATGAAAGGATATGTAAGGATGGTATATGAAAGGATATGTAAGGATGGCATATGTAAGGATGTTATATGAAAGGATATGTAAGGATGGTATATGAAAGGATATGTAAGGATGTTATATGAAAGGATATGTAAGGATATGTTAGGATGTTATATATAAGGATATGTAAGGATGGTATATGAAAGGATATGTAAGGATGTTATATGTAAGGATATGTAAGGATATGTAAGGATGTTATATATAAGGATATGTAAGGATGGTATATGAAAGGATATGTAAGGATGGTATATGAAAGGATATGTAAGGATGGTATATGAAAGGATATGTAAAGATGGTATATGTAAGGATATGTAAGGATGGTATATGAAAGGATATGTAAGGATGTTATATGAAAGGATATTTAAGGATGGTATATGAAAGGATATGTAAGGATGGCATATGTAAGGATATGTAAGGATGGTATATGAAAGGATATGTAAGGATGTTATATGAAAGGATATGTAAGGATATGTTAGGATGGTATATGTAAGGATATGTAAGGATATGTAAGGATGTTATATGAAAGGATATGTTAGGATAGCATATGTAAGGATATGTTAGGATGGTATATGTAAGGATATGTAAGGATGGTATATGAAAGGATATGTAAGGATATGTAAGGATGTTATATGAAAGGATATGTTAGGATAGTATATGAAAGGATATGTAAGGATGTTATATGAAAGGATATGTAAGGATATGTAAGGATGGTATATGAAAGGATATGTTAGGATGTTATATGAAAGGATATTTAAGGATGGTAAATGAAAGGATATGTAAGGATGGTATATGAAAGGATATGTTAGGATAGCATATGTAAGGATATGTTAGGATGGTATATGTAAGGATATGTAAGGATATGTAAGGATAGTATATGAAAGGATATGTTAGGATGGTATATGAAAGGATATGTAAGGATAGTATATGAAAGGATATTTAAGGATGGTATATGTAAGGATATGTTAGGATGGTATATGAAAGGATATGTAAGGATAGCATATGTAAGGATATGTAAGGATGTATATGATGTATGTAAAGGATATGTAAGGATGGTATATGAAAGGATATGTTAGGATAGTATATGAAAGGATATGTAAGGATGTTATATGAAAGGATATGTAAGGATATGTAAGGATGGTATATGAAAGGATATGTTAGGATAGTATATGAAAGGATATGTAAGGATAGTATATGAAAGGATATTTAAGGATGGTATATGTAAGGATATGTTAGGATGGTATATGAAAGGATATGTAAGGATATGTAAGGATGGTATATGAAAGGATATGTTAGGATAGTATATGAAAGGATATGTAAGGATGTTATATGAAAGGATATGTAAGGATATGTAAGGATGGTATATGAAAGGATATGTTAGGATAGTATATGAAAGGATATGTAAGGATGGTAAATGAAAGGATATGTAAGGATAGCATATGTAAGGATATGTTAGGATAGCATATGTAAGGATATGTTAGGATAGTATATGAAAGCATATGTAAGGATATGTAAGGATAGTATATGAAAGGATATGTAAGGATAGTATATGAAAGGATATTTAAGGATGGTATATGTAAGGATATGTTAGGATGGTATATGAAAGGATATGTAAGGATATGTAAGGATGGTATATGAAAGGATATGTTAGGATAGTATATGAAAGGATATGTAAGGATGTATATATGAAAGGATATGTAGGATAGGATATGTAAGGATATATGAAAGGATGGTATATGAAAGGATATGTTAGGATAGTATATGAAAGGATATGTAAGGATGGTAAATGAAAGGATATGTAAGGATAGCATATGTAAGGATATGTTAGGATAGCATATGTAAGGATATGTTAGGATAGTATATGAAAGCATATGTAAGGATATGTAAGGATAGTATATGAAAGGATATGTAAGGACATGTAAGGATGTTATATGAAAGGATATGTAAGGATGGTATATGAAAGGATATGTTAGGATGGTATATGTAAGGATGTTATATGAAAGGATATGTTAGGATAGCATATGTAAGGATATGTAAGGATAGTATATGAAAGGATATGTAAGGATGTTATATGAAAGGATATGTTAGGATATGTAAGGATGGTGTATGAAAGGATATGTAAGGATGGTATATGAAAGGATATGTTAGGATAGTATATGTAAGGATATGTAAGGATAGTATATGAAAGGATATGTAAGGATGTTATATGAAAGGATATGTAAGGATGTTATATGAAAGGATATGTAAGGATGTTATATGAAAAGATATGTTAGGATGGTATATGTAAGGATATGTAAGGATGGTAAATGAAAGGATATGTAAGGATATGTAAGGATAGTATATGAAAGGATATGTTAGGATGGTATATGAAAGGATATGTAAGGATGTTATATGAAAGGATATGTTAGGATGGTATATGAAAGGATATGTTAGGATGGTATATGAAAGGATATGTAAGGATGGTATATGAAAGGATATGTAAGGATGTTATATGAAAGGATATGTTAGGATATGTAAGGATGGTATATGAAAGGATATGTTAGGATAGTATATGAAAGGATATGTAAGGATGGTAAATGAAAGGATATGTAAGGATGTTATATGAAAGGATATGTAAGGATAGTATATGAAAGGATATGTAAGGATGGTATATGAAAGGATATGTAAGGATATGTAAGGATGTTATATGAAAGGATATGTAAGGATAGTATATGAAAGGATATGTAAGGATGGTATATGAAAGGATATGTAAGGATATGTAAGGATGGTATGTGAAAGGATATGTTAGGATAGCATATGTAAGGATATGTAAGGATGGTATATGAAAGGATATGTTAGGATAGTATATGAAAGGATATGTAAGGATGTTATATGAAAAGATATGTTAGGATGGTATATGTAAGGATATGTAAGGATGGTATATGAAAGGATATGTAAGGATGTTATATGAAAGGATATGTTAGGATAGTATATGAAAGGATATGTAAGGATGTTATATGAAAGGATATGTTAGGATAGTATATGAAAGGATATGTAAGGACGGTAAATGAAAGGATATGTAAGGATGGTATATGAAAGGATATGTAAGGATGTTATATGAAAGGATATGTTAGGATAGTATATGAAAGGATATGTAAGGACGGTAAATGAAAGGATATGTTAGGATAGCATATGTAAGGATATGTAAGGATGTTATATGAAAGGATATGAAAGGATATGTAAGGATGTTATATGAAAGGATATGTTAGGATAGCATATGTAAGGATATGTTAGGATGTTATATGAAAGGATATGTAAGGATGGTATATGAAAGTATATGTAAGGATGTTATATGAAAGGATATGTTAGGATAGTATATGAAAGGATATGTAAGGATAGTATATGAAAGGATATGTAAGGATGTTATATGAAAGGATATGTAAGGATATGTAAGGATGTTATATGAAAGGATATGTTAGGATAGTATATGAAAGGATATGTAAGGATAGTATATGAAAGGATATGTAAGGATGTTATATGAAAGGATATGTAAGGATATGTAAGGATGTTATATGAAAGGATATGTTAGGATAGTATAGGATAGTATATGTAATGATAGTATATTTAAGGATATGTTAGGATAGTATATGTAAGGATAGTATATTTAAGGATATGTTAGGATTAGAGGTCGACCGATTCTGATTTTTCAACGCGGATGCCGATACAGATTATTGGAGGACCAAAAAAGCAGAGGCATAGGGAAGTGGGAGGGGGGCATAATATGTCATGGTTACAAAGAGGAAGTGCATTATGAAAGCCCTGTAAATAGGATGTTTCACTAGCAGCAGTATATATTTTAAGCATGAGACGAAGCATGTCACTGTGAATTGTAGTCATGTTTTGTATTCCAGATTGGGTCGTCTCGACATGGCAGAACCTATATTTATCTGCTATTGCAAGGATCTGTGCTTGGACATTTTATAGTGTTTGAAAACCTTAATGCACCATTGCCTAATACAGATGGGATTCAGAGTCAATAATGGATTTTGGATTAGCGTTTTGATTTGGATGTATGAAAAGGCCTAGGACTACCAAAGGGCTCATTTTACATACAGTACCAGTCAAAGGTTTTGACACACCTACTCATTCAAGGGTTTTTCTTTATTTTGACTATTTTCTACATTGTAGAATAATAGTGAAGACATCAGAACTATGAAATAACACATATGGAATCATATAGTAACCAAAAAAGTGTAGCCAAAAAAGAAGCCACCCTTTGCCTTGATGACAGCTTTGCTCACTCTTGGCATTCTCTCAACCAGCTTCTGAGCACTTGTTGGCTGCTTTTCCTTCAATCTGTGGTCCAACTCATCCCAAACTATCTCAATTGGGTTGAGGTTGGGTGATTATGGAAGCCAGGTCATCTGATGCAGCACTCCATCACTCTCCTTCTTGGTCAAGTAGCTCTTACACCGCCTGTTGGGTCATTGTCCTGTTGAAAAGCAAATGACAGTCCCACTAAGCGCAAGGCAGATGGGATGGCTTATCTCTGCAGAATGCTGTGGTAGCGATGCTGGTTAAGTTTGCCTTCAAAATAAATCAAAGGCAGTGTCACCAGCAAAGCACCATCACACCTCCTCCTCCATGCTTCACGGTGGGAACCACACATGTGTAGATCATCCGTTCACTCTGCATCTCACATCTCACTTTTGGTTCCACGGCGGTTGGAACCAAAAATCTCAAATTTGGACTCATCAGACCAACGGATAGATTTCCACCGGTCTAATGTCCATCGCTCTTGTTTATTGGCCCAAGCAAGTCTCTTCTTCTTGTTGGTGTCCTTTAGTAGTGCTTTCTTTGCAGCAATTCAACCATGAATGCCTGATTTCACGCAGTCTCTTCTGAACAGTTGATGTTGAGATGTGTATGTTACTTGAACTCTGAAGCATTTACAGTGCCTTGCGAAAGTATTCGGCCCCCTTGAACTTTGCGACCTTTTGCCACATTTCAGGCTTCAAACATAAAGATATAAAACTGTATTTTTTGTGAAGAATTACAATACTTTATTTTGGTCCAATCTTCCCGGATATCTTCTGTTGAAAGAAAATAGACAAAAACGTACAGTTTTAAAATGTCTGGGGACCTTGTGATGGATCTTGTTAGCGCATAACTGTTGTTGTCTAAGGCTTATTTCCCGCTGTTAGCATCCTCGAGGCGAGTAATATGTCACTGACCTCGTGTGAACCAGTAGATATTTGACATAGGTGAATCTGAACACCTCTTAGGCTCTCAATGCCAATGTGGCTGCTCTTTTATCTAAAAAACAGTTTTGATAAGAGTAATTGTAAACATGTTTGTTCATCAATCACCTTGCTGAGGGGTGGGAACTGAACTTCTGAGCTTCTGTGTGGAGGAAGAGGGGGAAGGGAAAGGGAAAGGGAGCAACACCAGGACCTTGTATCTGTCTCAGAGCAGGCATGTCCACTATCTCTCTGATGATAGCATCTCTGTCAATAGAACAAGCAGACTCATTGAGCCATATTAGACTGTGAAACTGAGCACGAAGAGCAATACATTAGTGAACAAATCATTAAGTTTATTTGATCTCTCTTTTAGAATAAACCACATTCCTTACAATTAAAGTACTGTAAAATAAAGAATAACTCAATAACAGTTAACCTGACTGTGTGCTTTTCTAGCCAATTGGTCTTCTAGGCCTACTTCCTGTTCTATAGGTAGAAGATAACAACTTCCTGTTCTATAGGTAGAAGATAACAACTTCCTGTTCTATAGGTAGAAGATGACACATTCTTGTTCTATAGGTAGAAGATTCTTGTTCTAACAACTTCTATAGGTAGACTGTTCTGTTCTATAGGTAGAAGATAACAACTTCCTGTTCTATAGGTAGAAGATAACAACTTCCTGTTCTATAGGTAGAAGATAACAACTTCCTGTTCTATAGGTAGAAGATGACACATTCTTGTTCTATAGGTAGACGATGACAACTTCCTGTTCTATAGGTAGAAGATAACAACTTCCTGTTCTATAGGTAGAAGATAACAACTTCCTGTTCTATAGGTAGAAGATAACAACTTCCTGTTCTATAGGTAGAAGATAACAACTTCCTGTTCTAGGTAGAAGATGACACATTCTTGTTCTATAGGTAGAAGATAACAACTTCCTGTTCTATAGGTAGAAGATGACACATTCTTGTTCTATAGGTAGACGATGACAACTTCCAGTTCTATAGGTAGAAGATGACAACTTCCTGTTCTATAGGTAGATGATGACAACTTCTTGTTCTATAGGTTGAAGATGACAACTTCCTGTTCTATAGGTAGACGATGACAACTTCCTGTTCTATAGGTAGATGATGACAACTTCTTGTTCTATAGGTAGAAGATGACAACTTCCTGTTCTATAGGTAGACGATGACAACTTTCTGTTCTATAGGTGGAAGTCGACAACTTCCTGTTCTATAGATAGAAGATGACAACTTCCTGTTTTATAGGTAGACGACGACAACTTCTCGTTTTATAGGTAAAAGATAACTTCCCTTTTTATAGGTAAAATATAACAACTTCCTGTTTTCTAGGTAGAAGATAACAAGCCTTGAATAAAGTAGTCGGTAGTAATGACATTCAATTGGTCCCGTTAACCAGCTGAACATCCAGGTCTCCCTTTGATAGACAGCAACCGTATGGATTGGAGAATGTATCGCTCCGGGTTTCCTCTAGAGCTAGGCCATATGGCCAAAATATCATAGCACCATTTTTCTTCACATTTATGACGGTATTTTATGTTTTATATGACCTTAGGGTATGCAGATAAATTATAAGTGGGGCTTTCTTCATTCTGATTTGTTTTATACTGTTCAATCCGACCAACCAAAAAATACATTTCTGCATTGCCTGCACTCATTTGTTATTCATGCTTCACCTATTCCGCTGGGATTTAGAAGATACAAACACCTTGCTGATCTAGGCCTACACCAGCACTGCTATCAGGCTGCTACGTTGGCTAAGACTCTTTGTACATGTAGCTAGCCAGCTAACTAGCGATTAGCATTAGCGGGCTAACGTGATTTATTTTAGCCACAAATTGTTAAGAAAAGACAAACTAGCTGTTTGCAGATGTAAGAAAAACAAACTAATAGTGTAATTCTAGAACGTTTGTGTATTTATATTAAGAAGTAAAGTGACCACCAACATCTTGTTGCCTGTGACCATGGAGACGGAGTGAACGGCATGGTGACAGGGGGGCAGGTCTTGGGGAAGAGGCATGCAAGAGAAGACCGAGCAAGACTACTCCGGTAGTAAAGTATAAAAACAGACATTTAAACACGCCAGAGTGGTGTATCACATTTAACAAACCAAACTTTGAAATACCGTTATAAAAGTTCAAGTAAAAACACAAAACGGTCCATCAATTTCCAGTACATAGTCAAATACGGTCTACCGCCCAGCCCTAGTTTCCCATGGGTATAGATCTAGGATCAGCTTCCCCTCCCCCAATCCCAACTCAGGGGGCAACTTCACCCTACTCTAGGAGGTATCAGGGGCTGACTGTGAATACCCATGGGAAACATGGGGCAGCAGGTGACTTAGTGGTTAGAGCGTTGGGCCAGTAACTGAAAAGTTGCTAGATCGAATCTCCGCGCTGATAAGGTAAAAATCTGTGGTTCTGCCCTTCAACAAGACAGTTAACCCACTGTTCCTAGGCTATCATTGTGTAAGATAAGAATTTGTTCTTAACTGACTTGCCTAGCTAAATAAAGGTTCAAAATATAACCTTAAGGCTTGACATTCTTTGCCCCACTGAGCTGGATCAGAGTGGAAAGCAGTTTGGGGTAAAAAGGTCACCGATTTACAACTACTAGAGTGACTCTTCTGGCCGGCCTCCATTATAGTCATGCCAATTACAGGCCTGTTTGCCTTCGTCGAATGCTCCTCTGACGGGTCTAGTTAATGTATAACGAGCTGCTGATGTTGGAGTGCCCTGGGATAATATTAAGTGTTTGCACTGTGAGATTGCTTATCGCCCAGTGTCGGTGGTTGTATGTTGGAGTTTTTTGGAGAGTTTTTGGCAGCTGAGGCTTGTGTTGCTGATGCTAACTACTTCCTGGTGGTGCTGGTTAAGGGTGTTCATATACTACTCTTTACATTGAACGTGCACATGAGGCAACAGGAAGCCTAGTGGTTAGAGCGTTGTAAATAAGAATTTGTTCTTAACTGACTTTTTAAATGAACCTATCCACACATACACTTCTATCCTCTCCCCATCTCTCTATCCTCTCTCTCTCTCTCTCTCTCTCTCTCTCTCTCTCTCTCTCTCTCTCTCTCTCTATCCTCTCCCCATCTGTCTCTCTCTCTCTCTATCTCTCTCTCTATCCTCTCCCCCATCTCTCTCTCTCTCTCTCCTCTCTCTCTCTCTCTCTCTCTCTCTCTCTCTCTCTCTCTCTCTCTCTCTCTCTCTATATATATATATATATATATCCTCTCCCCATCTCTCTCTATCCTCTCCCCATCTCTCTCTCTCTCTCTCTCTCTCTCTCTCTCTCTCTCTCTCTCTCTCTCTCTCTATCCTATCCTCTCCCCCATCTCTCTCTCTCTCTCTATCCTCTCCCCCATCTCTCTCTCTCTCTCTCCTCTCTCTCTCTCTCTCTCTCTCTCTCTCTCTCTCTCTCTCTCTCTCTCTCTCTCTCTCTCTCTCTCTCTCTCTCTCTCTCTCTCTATCCTCTCCCCCATATATATATATATATATATATATATATATATATATATATATATATATATATATATATATATATATATATATTTTTTTTTAAATATAAGTTCCTTCTTCATTATTTTTAACTAACCCTACCACCTCTCCCATAATTGGAGTAAAATAATGAACAACAACACTTAGGCTTCTACTTCCAGCTTATACATACTATATACATTTTTACAGACACAGTATATTTTACATGAGTTATCTTTAGTTTGTTTTTCGGTCCCAGCATTCTGCTACCCTCAACCCCTGCCATCTAGGATAGCTAGTGCTCCCCATTTCATAAGATTGGCCAAAGCAAAACAGGCTGTCTCTGTGAGTGCTAGCGTTAGCCTGGTTTTGGCTAATAATTTAACTCCGTTCTCATGTGTTCTTGTTAGCACGTCTCTCTGTTAGCCATATCCCTAGCACACCACACGCTCTCCAATGGGAGTCCAACGTCTGTCCCTTGGATTATACTCATCCCGCCTCTCTCTCTCTCTGTAACATTCCCCTTTTGTCCCTCTCCGGAAAACGTACAGTATACATGTAACGTAGCGGTGTACTAACAGTTGTTACGTTAGCATAGCTTCGACAGGAAACAGACTGGACGATGTTCATTCAACACTGTATCGTTGTCTCCCTTAGCCGTCCTCTCGGCCTCATTGCTCTTCTACAAGATGGTTGAAGTCTGATTTCTGGACACTTAACCATTTGTTGTGTCAACAAACACAGCTCATATTTTTTGAGGGGGTGGGTTATCACTGAAGATATGTAATCTCTTATTCGGCTGTACTGTACACAATCATCTTTGTTTTGTTATTCTACCGAGTTCTATTCAGACTCAGGCGTGTATGTTGTGCAACCGGCATGAATTAAACAAATGTGTTATCACAGTCGACTTCTCCAACGGTCGCTGTTGTGTTGATGTGTAGTTATTCATGAATATATTCATGAAGTTATTCATGAATTAAACAAATGTGTTATCACAGTCGACTTCTCCAACGGTCGCTGTTGTGTTGATGTGTAGTTATTCATGTGAGAGAACTGCTTGCTCGGTGTGGGAGTTCAGTAAGATCTCATCTCTTCAAAGATGTGGTGTTTGGTCGGACTTGGAATTGACAGGGACCTCACTACACGATATTATCATGATGCTTAGGTGCCGATACGATATGTTCTACCGATTTTTTTTATTGCAATTCGATATTCCAAACATATTTCGCTCACTATATGTCTGCTGCAGAGAGACAGAAGAGCCATGTGAGAACTAGTTTTGATCAGCCTTGTAAATAAAAGGAGCTGAAAACGTGTTGCCTTAACGTTTAAAAAGAAGATTGAGGCCAACCTGTAGAAATCCTGGAGTTTTGGCTCAGGTACAGCCGACTAGCGCTAGCTAACGTTAACTACATAGCAAAATAAAGGGAATCGTTACTTG
Organism: Oncorhynchus keta; assembly: GCF_023373465.1. Taxonomy (NCBI): domain Eukaryota; kingdom Metazoa; phylum Chordata; class Actinopteri; order Salmoniformes; family Salmonidae; genus Oncorhynchus; species Oncorhynchus keta. Next base: position 40,000,797 of record NC_068446.1, on the reverse strand, counting down.
GGGTCATATAATCAATATAATATTATCAGAATTAATTGTGCGATACTCTGCTGTATCGACCCCCCCATCCCTAGTATACAGTAACCTATGCGTGTCCATTTCGGTGTTCAGTGCAGTGAAAGTCAGGCTTGGGCTCTGTTACCTCAGTAAGTCAAACTTTATGTCCTCATGCCACAGACTTGGCAAATGCACCACACCCACACAAACACAGCTGGAATGAAATGGCCCAGTGCAGGGAATTGATTCGCAAAATGGGCTTGATTTCATCTGGGCCTGCTAACTTGGTGACCGGCCAATCATATTCAGATGAGATTAAAGCTATTAGGCGTTTTAATTGGACAGCAGTTCCATCTGGGAATGACTTAGCGAATTGGATCTGCACTCTGCAGCGGTGACCTCACAAACTTTATCCAGTTAGCCTAGCTAGCTATCATCAATCAAGCTAATACTTTATCCAGTTAGCCTAGCTAGCTATCATCAATCAAGCAAATACTTTATCCAGTTAGCCTAGCTAGCTATCATCAATCAAGCTAATACTTTATCCAGTTAGCCTAGCTAGCTATCATCAATCAAAGTTGTCTTTTGGTGCTATTGTAAAACACTGTTCTTTTTCAAAAGGGAAGGGTAATTTGTTTTAAATCTGCGTTAAACATATTGTAAGGTCTGTAGAAGTCTCTTGTTTCTGCTGCTCAGATTGAGCGTGTAGCATTACGTGACCTTTTGAAGGACCACCTGTCAGGCTCCAACAAAGTTGCTTAATCTCTGATAGGCCAGTCCCAACACACCCACAGCTCGTTGTCATGGTCACCCAGCAGTTTTACAAATACAGCTTCCTTCCTTTGTGCCTCAAGGGGTCTGAATACTAATTGCAGTATAGATTAAAGTAAATGCCGGAGCTGTGTTTGACTGTAGTTATGATTTCTACTAGAAACAGTGTGCCGTCACCGACAATGAGAAATTAGTGCAGTAGTGCCACGCCTTGAGAAGAACGAACGGGGCTGTCACACTGACATGATTGGTGTCTGCTGGACCGTGTAGTGCCACGCCTGACTCGAAGAGCCGGTATGTTTTGGCACGGGCCACGATACTCGAGGGAAGAAACGCTGAAAAGAGTTAGAGAGAGCTAAAGAGAGAGTGAGAGAGGGGGAGAGATGAAAAGAGAGGGAGAAAGGGAGATAAAAGAGAGGGAAATGTAAAGAGGGAGGGATGGAGAGATAAAGATGGGAGAGATAAAGAGAGGGAGAGGGATGGAGGGAGGGAGAGATGGAGAGGGAGGGAGGGAGGGATAACGGGAGGGAGGGATAAAGAGAGGGAGGTAGGGGGAGATAGAGATGGAGAGCAGGAGAGATACAGATGGGTTAGGGAGGGAGAGATAAAGAGAGGGACGGAGAGAGGGAGGGAGAGATAAAGAGAGGGATGGAGGGAGGTAGGGGAGAGAACAGGAGGGGAGGGATAAAGAGAGGAGGGAGGGAGGGATAAAGAGGGGAGAGGAGGGAGGGGAGGGGAGAGATAACAGGAGGGGGGGAGGGAGGGAGGGAGGGAGGAGGGAGGGGAGAGATAACAGGAGGGAGAGGGAGGGAGGGATGGAGAGGGACAGAGGGAGGGAGGGAGAGATGGAGAGGGAGGGAGGGGGAGAGATAACAGGAGGGGGAGGGATAAAGAGAGGGAGGGAGGGGGGAGAGATAACAGGAGGGAGGGATAAAGAGAGGGAGAGGGAGGTAGGGAGAGATAGAGATGAAAGCAGGAGAGATACAGATGGGTTAGGGAGGGAGAGATAAAGAGAGGGACGGAGGGAGGGAGAGATGGAGAGGGAGGGAGGGGGGAGAGATAACAGGAGGGAGGGAGGGATAAAGAGAGGGGAGAGGGAGGGAGAGATAAAGAGAGGGAGAGGGAGGGAGGGAGGGAGGGAGGGGGGAGAGATAAAGAGAGGGAGAGGGAGGGAGGGGAGAGATAACAGGAGGGGGAGGGATAAAGAGAGGGGAGGGAGGGATGGGGGAGAGATAACAGGAGGGAGGGATAAAGAGAGGGAGGGAGGGGGAGAGATAACAGGAGGGAGGGAGGGATAAAGAGAGGGAGGGAGGGAGGGATAAAGAGAGGGAGAGGGAGGGAGGGGGAGAGATAACAGGAGGGAGGGAGGGATAAAGAGAGGGAGAGGGAGGGAGGGATAAAGAGAGGGAGGGGGAGGGGGAGAGATAACAGGAGGGAGGGAGGGATAAAGAGAGGGAGAGGGAGGAGGGAGGGAGGGAGGGAGGGAGGGAGGGAGGGAGGGGGAGAGATAACAGGAGGGAGGGAGGGATAAAGAGAGGGAGAGGGAGGGAGGGATAAAGAGAGGGAGGGAGGGAGAGGGAGGGAGGGAGGGGGGGAGAGATAACAGGAGGGGGAGGGATAAAGAGAGGGAGAGGGAGGGAGGGGGTAGAGATAACAGGAGGGAGGGATAAAGAGAGGGAGAGGGAGGGAGGGAGGGATAAAGAGAGGGAGAGGGAGAGATAACAGGGGGATAAAGAGAGGGAGGGAGGGGGAGAGATAACAGGAGGGAGGGAGGGATAAAGAGAGGGAGAGGGAGGGAGGGGGAGAGATAACAGGAGGGAGGGAGGGATAAAGAGAGGGAGAGGGAGGAGGGAGGGATAAAGAGAGGAGGGAGGGGAGAGATAACAGGAGGGAGGGAGGGATAAAGAGAGGGAGAGGGAGGGAGGGATAAAGAGAGGGAGAGGGAGGGAGGGAGGGGAGAGATAACAGGAGGGAGGGAGGGATAAAGGGGGAGGGAGGGGGAGAGATAACAGGAGGGAGGGAGGGATAAAGAGATGGAGAGGGAGGGAGGGATAAAGAGAGGGAGAGGGAGGGAGGGGGAGAGATAACAGGAGGGAGGGAGGGATAAAGAGAGGGAGGGAGGGAGGGAGGGCGGAGGGATAAAGAGAGGGAGAGGGAGGGAGGGGGAGAGATAACAGGAGGGAGGGAGAAATAAAGAGAGGGAGGGAGAGGGAGGGAGGGAGGGATAAAGAGAGGGAGAGGGAGGGAGGGGGAGAGATAACAGGAGGGAGGGAGAAATAAAGAGAGGGAGGGAGAGGGATTGGGGAGGGATAAAGAGAGGGAGAGGGAGGGAGGGGGGAGAGATAACAGGAGGGAGGGATAAAGAGAGGGAGAGGGAGGGAGAGGGAGAGAACAGGAGTGAGGGAGGGATAAAGAGAGGGAGAGGGAGTGAGGGGGAGAGATAACAGGAGGGAGGGAGGGATAAAGAGAGGGAGAGGGAGGCAGGGAGGGAGGGAGGGGAGAGATAACAGGAGGGAGGGAGGGATAAAGAGAGGGAGAGGGAGGGAGGGAGGGATAAAGAGAGGGAGAGGGAGGGAGGGGGAGAGATAACAGGAGGGAGGGAGGGATAAAGAGAGGGAGGAAGAGGGAGGGAGGGGGGAGAGATAACAGGAGGGATGGATAAAGAGAGGGAGAGGGAGGGAGGGGGAGAGATAACAGGAGGGAGGGAGGGATAAAGAGAGGGAGAGGGAGGGAGGGAGGGATAAAGAGAGGGAGAGGGAGAGGGAGAGGGAGAGGGAGGGAGGGGGAGAGATAACAGGAGGGAGGGAGGGATAAAGAGAGGGAGGAAGAGGGAGGGAGGGGGGAGAGATAACAGGAGGGAGGGATAAAGAGAGGGATGGAGGGGGAGAGATAAAAGGAGGGAGGGGGGGATAAAGAGAGGGAGAGGGAGGGAGGGAGGGATAAAGAGAGGGAGAGGGAGGGAGGGAGGGGAGAGATAACAGGAGGGGGGAGGGATAAAGAGAGGGAGAGGGAGGGAGGGGGGAGAGATAACAGGAGGGAGGGATAAAGAGAGGGAGAGGGAGGGAGGGGGAGAGATAACAGGAGGGAGGGAGGGATAAAGAGAGGGAGAGGGAGGGAGGGGGAGAGATAACAGAAGGGAGGGAGGGATAAAGAGAGGGAGGGAGAGGGAGGGAGAGAGATAACAGGAGGGAGGGAGGGATAAAGAGAGGGAGAGGGAGGGATAAAGAGAGGGAGGGAGAGGGAGGGAGGGATAGAGATAACAGGAGGGAGGGAGGGATAAAGAGAGGGAGAGGGAGGGAGGGGAGAGAACAGGAGGGAGGGAGGGATAAAGAGAGGGAGGGAGGGAGGGAGAAAGGGAGAGATATCGGGAGGGAGGGAGGGATAAAGAGAGGGAGAGGGAGGGATGGAGGGAGGGGGAGAGATAACGGGAGGGACGGAGGGAGGGAGGGAGAGATGGAGAGGGAGGGAGGGAGGGAGGGAGGGGGGAGAGATAACAGGAGGGAGGGAGGGATAAAGAGAGGGAGAGGGAGGGAGAGATAAAGAGAGGGAGAGGGAGGGAGGGAGGGGGGAGAGATAAAGAGAGGGAGAGGGAGGGAGGGGGAGGGATAGGGAGAGGGAGGGAGGGGGAGAGATAACAGGAGGGAGGGATAAAGAGAGGGAGAGGGAGGGAGGGGGAGAGAACAGGAGGGAGGGAGGGATAAAGAGAGGGAGAGGGAGAGAGGGGGAGAGATAACAGGAGGGAGGGAGGGATAAAGAGAGGGAGAGGGAGGGAGGGAGGGGGAGAGATAACAGGAGGGAGGGAGGGATAAAGAGAGGGAGAGGGAGGCAGGGAGGGAGGGAGGGAGAGATAACAGGAGGGAGGGAGGGATAAAGAGAGTGAGAGGGAGGGAGGGATAAAGAGAGGGGAGGGAGGGGAGAGATAACAGGAGGGAGGGAGGGATAAAGAGAGGGAGGGAGGGAGGGGGGGAGAGATAACAGGAGGGAGGGATAAAGAGAGGAGAGGGAGGGAGGGGGAGAGATAAAAGGAGGGAGGGGGATAAAGAGAGGGAGAGGGAGGGAGGGAGGGATAAAGAGAGGGAGAGGCAGGGAGGGGAGAGATAACAGGAGGGAGGGGGATAAAGAGAGGGAGAGGGAGGGAGGGAGGGATAAAGAGAGGGAGAGGGAGGGAGGGAGGGGAGAGATAACAGGAGGGGGAGGGATAAAGAGAGGGAGAGGGAGGGAGGGGGAGAGATAACAGGAGGGAGGGATAAAGAGAGGGAGAGGGAGGGAGGGGGAGAGATAACAGGAGGGAGGGAGGGATAAAGAGAGGGAGAGGGAGGGAGGGAGGGATAAAGAGAGGGAGGGAGGGGGAGAGATAACAGGAGGGAGGGAGGGATAAAGAGAGGGAGGGAGAGGGAGGGAGAGAGATAACAGGAGGGAGGGAGGGATAAAGAGAGGGAGAGGGAGGGAGGGAGGGGGAGAGATAACAGGAGGGAGGGAGGGATAAAGAGAGGGAGGGAGGGAGGGAGGGAGGGAGGGAAAAGGGAGAGATATCGGGAGGGAGGGATAAAGAGAGGGAGAGGGAGGGATGGAGGGAGGGGGAGAGATAACGGGAGGGAGGGAGACGAGACATTGATTCATATTTCCAGACTCGCCAGGCTAGACATTGATTCATATTTCCAGACTCGCCAGGCTAGACATTGATTCATATTTCCAGACTCGCCAGGCTAGACATTGATTCATATTTCCAGACTCGCCAGGCTAGACATTGATTCATATTTCCAGACTCGCCAGGCTAGACATTGATTCATATTTCCAGACTCGCCAGGCAAGACATTGATTCATATTTCTCACAACAGACTCCGTCTGGGGTAAAAGCAACAACAGTAGGTTCTTTGACCCTCAATGGTGTTTTGCACGTTTCTGAATCACAGATTCAATGGGAACATCTGGGTCTTTGAAAAGTGGGCCTGTTGAACACAATAAACGACACAATCTGAATCAACATGTTTTTATTCACTGCACTTCTTTGTAAAACACAAGTCTTTCTACACTCGGGAAACCGTCAGGCTTCAACAGGCCCGACACAAGGTCTCTCAAACAAATCGTTTTATATACAGTCAAATTCAAACTGTCAATAGCCTTTGAAACAAGGCAGTGTCATGAACCACACAGATGTGCTATTGAGATTGTCCCCTGTTCTGATTGGTTAGAGAGGGGGGAAGTGAAACGCAGTGGAGTGGTCGAACCAGTCTCTTCACCACACACAGCCCTAGATCAGCAGGTGTTGCTGGCCCTAGGATATGTCGTTTAGAGGGAAGTGTCTGTGTCTGCGTGTGTCTTTGTGTCTGCGTGTGTCTGCGTGAGTGTGTGTGTGTGTGTGTGTGTGTGTGTGTGTGTGTGTGTGTGTGTGTGTGTGTGTGTGTGTGTGTGTGTGTGTGTGTGTGTGTGTGTGTGTGTGTCTGCATGTGTGTGTGTGTGTGTGTGTGTCTGCATGTGTCTTTGTGTGTCTGTGTGTGTGTGTGTGTGTCTGCGTGTGTGTGTGTCTGCATGTGTCTGTGTGTGTGTGTCTGCGTGTGTCTGCGTGTGTCTGCGTGTGTGTGTGTGTGTGTGTGTGTGTGTGTGTGTGTGTGTGTGTGTGTGTGTGTGTGTGTGTGTGTGTGTGTGTCTGCATGTGTCTGTGTGTGTGTGTGTCTGCGTGTGTCTTTGTGTCTGTGTGTGTGTGTGTGTCTGCGTGTGTGTGTGTCTGCATGTGTCTGTGTGTGTGTGTGTCTGCGTGTGTGTGTGTGTCTGCGTGTGTGTGTGTGTCTGTGTGTGTGTGTGTCTGCATGTGTCTGTGTGTGTGTGTCTCTGCGTGTGTGTGTGTGTGTGTGCGTGTGTGTGTGTGTGACCATCCTATAGCAGCTGTAATAAACCCCATGTATGAGCTATAGCACTATACAGAACCAGAGCTGTACCTCTGACAGCATCACTTCCCCCTGTCTCTCCCAGCAGCAGCATCACTTCCCCTGTCTCTCCCAGCAACAGCATCACTTCCCCTGTCTCTCCCAGCAGCAGCATCACTTCCCCCTGTCTCTCCCAGCATCAGCATCACTTCCCCTGTCTCTCCCAGCAGCAGCATCACTTCCCCCTGTCTCTCCCAGCAGCAGCATCACTTCCCCCCGTCTCTCCCAGCAGCAGCATCACTTCCCCCTGTCTCCCCCAGCAGCAGCATCACTTCCCCCTGTCTCCCCCAACAGCAGCATCACTTCCCCCTGTCTCTCCCAGCAGCAGCATCACTTCCCCCTGTCTCTCCCAGCAGCAGCATCACTTCCCCCTGTCTCTCCCAGCATCAGCATCACTTCCCCTGTCTCTCCCAGCAGCAGCATCACTTCCCCCTGTCTCTCCCAGCAGCAGCATCACTTTCCCCCTGTCTCACCCAGCAGCAGCATCACTTCCCCCTGTCTCTCCCAGCAGCAGCATCACTTCCCCCTGTCTCTCCCAGCAGCAGCATCACTTCCCCTGTCTCTCCCAGCAGCAGCATCACTTCCCCCTGTCTCTCCCAGCAGCAGCATCACTTCCCCCTGTCTCTCCCATCAGCAGCACCACTTCCCCTGTCTCTCCCAGCAGCAGCAGCAGCATCACTTCCCCTGTCTCTTCCAGCATCACTTCCTGTCTCTCCCAGCAGCTTTACTTCCTTGTTTCTCCCAGCAGCTTTACTTCCTCATCTCTCCCAACAGCAGCAGCATCACGTCCTGTCTCTCCCAGCAGCAGCATCACTTCCCCTGTCTCGCCCAACATCACTTCCTGTCTCTCCCAGCAGCTTTACTTCCTCGTCTCTCCCAACAGCATCACTTCCACTGTCTCTCCCAGCAGCAGAGGAGAGACATCCTCTGTTCTGCTCTCTTCTCCTCTCCTCCTTTCTCCTCTCCTCCTTTCTCCTCTCCTTTCTCCTCTCCTCTCCTCTCCCCTTCTATGTTTCTGGGTTGGTATGTGGGATGGAGCTCAGATGAAAGGGGAGGGGGGTAAGAGGGAGTGAGAGAGATCTGATGAAGAGGAGAATAAGTGGGGAGGGGGGATTCAGTTACAGTGGCTAGTGAAATGTTGATGAGTTTTCAATGCAGTCAAAATCACTCTATTTAATCTGGTAAATGTGTCCAACTAGAACCATTCCCTTCCTTTCAGAATCACCACGACCTTTGACCCTTTACCATGCTACTGTATGCAAGTGCCCCCTCCCTGGTCCGTCGCCTGTCACCATTTAACCCCCTTTGTAAACCGATAGGCCAGGAATGTCTTTGAAACGGTGACTTCCGTCACTCCATAAAGCCTTGAACACTTCCTGGTACGTCCTCCTAGTAAACACCTCCATGGCCTCTGTGTTAAGACACTGTTGTTATTGTCCGTAGGTTTTTATTTAGGATGACGTGAGTTACAGTGACACAGTGAGTGTGCTGTAAGGTCCTGAGTGGTCTGTGTGTGTGTTGGTTTTGGGATGTGGTCTGTTTTACAGTAGCCAGTCGTTATGTTCTCGTTGGAACTGTGCATTCCTTCGGGATCGCTGGTCGCCCCTGTGGTAAAAAATAGGCTGTGCTTTTTAAACGAATGGGGCTGTACCCAGAGTCGTGGTCCCTCCATATGTGGACAGAGACACAGAGACAGACACGTGTCAGACAGACAGACATGGAGACAGACAGGCAGACACTGAGACACACACGTATCAGACAGACATGGAGACAGACAGGCAGACACTGAGACACACACGTATCAGACAGACATGGAGACAGACACATGGAGACAGACACGTATCAGACAGACATGGAGACAGACACATGGAGACAGACACGTATCAGACAGACATGGAGACAGACACATGGAGACAGACACGTATCAGACAGACAGACATGGAGACAGACAGACAGACAGACATGTGAGACAGACAGACAGACATGGAGACAGACAGACAGACATGGAGACAGACAGACAGACATGGAGACAGACACGTGTCAGACAGACAGACAGACATGGAGACAGACAGACAGACATGGAGACAGACAGACAGACATGGAGACAGACAGACACATGGAGACAGACACGTATCAGACAGACAGACACATGGAGACAGACATGTCAGACAGACACATGGAGACAGACACGTATCAGACAGACAGACATGGAGACAGACATGGAGACAGACAGACAGACATGGAGACAGACAGACAGACATGGAGACAGACAGACACATGGAGACAGACACGTATCAGACAGACAGACACATGGAGACAGACAGACAGACATGGAGACAGACAGACAGACATGGAGACAGACACGTATCAGACAGACAGACAGACATGGAGACAGACAGACAGACATGGAGACAGACAGACAGACATGGAGACAGACAGACAGACATGGAGACAGACAGACAGACATGGAGACAGACACGTATCAGACAGACAGACAGACATGGAGACAGACAGACACAGACAGACACATTTCAGGCAGAGACAGACAGACACATTACAGACAGACATGGAGACACGTTTCAGAAAGACAGACGTAGAGACAGACATGGAGATAGACTCATGTCAGACAGACAGACACTGAGACAGACATGTGTCAGACAGACAGACGGACAGACACGTGTCAGACAGACAGACAGACAGACAGACACGTGTCAGACAGACAGACAGACACGTGACAGACAGACACGTATCAGACAGACATGGAGACAGACGTGTCAGACAGACATGGAGACAGACAGACAGACATGGGGACAGACAGACAGACATGGAGACAGACGTGTCAGACAGACATGGAGACAGACAGACAGACAGACAGACACATATCAGACAGACAGACACGTATCAGACAGACACGTATCAGACAGACACGTATCAGACAGACACGTATTAGACAGACACGTATCAGACAGACACGTATCAGACAGACACGTATCAGACAGACAGACACGTATCAGACAGACACGTATTAGACAGACACGTATCAGACAGACACGTATCAGACAGACACGTATCAGACAGACAGACACGTATCAGACAGACACGTATTAGACAGACACGTATCAGACAGACACGTATCAGACAGACACGTATCAGACAGACAGACACGTATCAGACAGACACGTATTAGACAGACACGTATCAGACAGACACGTATCAGACAGACACGTATCAGACAGACAGACACGTATCAGACAGACACGTATTAGACAGACACGTATTAGACAGACAGACACTGAGACAGACATGTGTCAGACAGACAGACGGACAGACACGTGTCAGACAGACAGACAGACAGACAGACACGTGTCAGACAGACAGACAGACACGTGACAGACAGACACGTATCAGACAGACATGGAGACAGACGTGTCAGACAGACATGGAGACAGACAGACAGACATGGGGACAGACAGACAGACATGGAGACAGACGTGTCAGACAGACATGGAGACAGACAGACAGACAGACAGACAGACAGACACATATCAGACAGACAGACACGTATCAGACAGACACGTATCAGACAGACACGTATCAGACAGACACGTATTAGACAGACACGTATTAGACAGACAGACACGTATTAGACAGACAGACACGTATCAGACAGACAGACACGTATCAGACAGACACGTATCAGACAGACACGTATTAGACAGACAGACACGTATTAGACAGACAGACACGTATCAGACAGACACGTATCAGACAGACACGTATTAGACAGACAGACACGTATTAGACAGACAGACACGTATCAGACAGACACGTATCAGACAGACACGTATCAGACAGACACGTATCAGACAGACAGACACGTATCAGACAGACACGTATTAGACAGACACGTATCAGACAGACACGTATCAGACAGACAGACACGTATCAGACAGACACGTATTAGACAGACACGTATTAGACAGACAGACACTGAGACAGACATGTGTCAGACAGACAGACGGACAGACACGTGTCAGACAGACAGACAGACAGACAGACAGACACGTGTCAGACAGACAGACAGACACGTGACAGACAGACACGTATCAGACAGACATGGAGACAGACGTGTCAGACAGACATGGAGACAGACAGACAGACATGGGGACAGACAGACAGACATGGAGACAGACGTGTCAGACAGACATGGAGACAGACAGACAGACAGACACATATCAGACAGACAGACACGTATCAGACAGACACGTATCAGACAGACACGTATCAGACAGACACGTATTAGACAGACACGTATTAGACAGACAGACACGTATTAGACAGACAGACACGTATCAGACAGACACGTATCAGACAGACACGTATTAGACAGACAGACACGTATTAGACAGACAGACACGTATCAGACAGACACGTATCAGACAGACACGTATCAGACAGACAGATATCAGACAGACAGACACGTATCAGACAGACAGATATCAGACAGACACGTATTAGACAGACACGTATCAGACAGATGTGTCAGACAGACATACGCGGAGACAAACACACGTCAGACAGACAGACACTGAGACAGACACATTTCAGACAGACATACACAGAGACAGACACGTTTCAGACAGACAGACACAGAGACAGACAGACAAACAGACACCCATTAAGACAGACAGACACCCAGACAGACACACCCAGACAGACAGACAGACAGACAGACACCCAGACAAATAGACACCTGACAGACAGACACCCAGACAGACGGACAGACACCCAGACAAACAGACACCCATTAAGACAGACAGACACCC
>NC_068446.1:39961779-39984279 GCF_023373465.1 Oncorhynchus keta | reverse complement strand
CTTCTCTAACCCTTCTCTAACCCTTCCCTAACCCTTCTCTAACCCTTCACAAACCATTCTCTAACCATTCTCTAACCCTTCCCAAACCCTTCCCTAACCCTTCTCTAACCCTTCCTGGGCCCAATGGGATACAGATTTGGATGTTTAAGTCTGGCGACAATCAATTTTTGGGAGGACACTGGAGACGCACTGCTAGACACACTTGTGTGAGCTCACACACACACACACACACACACACACACACACACACACACACACACACACACACACACACACACACACACACACACACACACACACACACACACACACACACACACACACACACACACACACACACACACACACACACACACACACACACACACACACACAGGCGCACACAAACATGCATGTCACAACTGCCACACACCCATCCATTCATTATAGGAGAGTCACACTGCCAGATTGTAACACACCCTTTTGGCTATCCATTCATTATAGGATGGTGTTGTGTGTTGAGATGTAGTGTATCTGTTTATACGTGCTGTCATTCACGTTCCAGATTGTATTATCTGAGATTAGGTAGTGTTTGTCACACAGATAGCCTAGATAGTGTGACATGTTTAAAGTGATTCTGTCATAAGAGGTATTACAGATGCTGTCTTTAGATAGGCTGTCACACAGCAACTTGCCTCGATAGTGTAGGTCTGTCACATAGCAACTAGCCTCGATAGTGTAGGTCTGTCACACAGCAACTTGCCTAGATAGTGTAGGTCTGTCACACATCATAGTGTAGGTCTGTCATGCCTCGATAGTGTTCTGTCACACAGCAACTTGCCTTGATCTGTCACACAGCAACTAGCCTCGATAGTGTAGGTCTGGCAACTGATAGTGTAGGTCTGTCACACAGATCTGCTGCCAGTATGTAGGTCTAACATCAGTGCTGTCAACTACAGATAGTGTAGGTCTGTCACACAGCAACTAGCCTAGATAGTGTAGGTCTGTCAGCAACTAATAATAGGTAGTGTAGGTCTGTCACACAGCAACTGCCTAGTGTGTAGGTCCACACAGCAACTAGCCTAGATAGTGTAGGTCTGTCACACAGCAACTCACTGTCACACAGCAACTAAGCAACTAGCCTAGATAGTGTAGGTCTGTCACACAGCAACTAGCCTAGATAGTGTAGGTCTGTCACACAGCAACTAGCCTAGATAGTGTAGGTCTGTCACACAGCAACTAGCCTAGATAGTGTAGGTCTGTCACACAGCAACTTGCCTAGATAGTGTAGGTCTGTCACACAGCAACTAGCCTAGATAGTGTAGGTCTGTCACACAGCAACTAGCCTAATGTTGGGAGTGTAGGTCTGATATCTGCACATATTATCTATACCTCTGTCACACAGCAACTTGCTGTCACACAGCAACTAGGATAGTGTAGGTCTGTCACACAGCAACTAGCCTAGATAGTGTAGGTCTGTCACACAGCAACTACAGATAGTGTAGGTCTGTCACTAGCCTAGATAGTGTAGGTCTGTCACACAGCAACTGTCACACAGCAACTAGCCTAGATAGTGTAGGTCTGTCACACAACTAGCCTAGATAGTGTAGGTCTGTCACATAGCAACTAGCCTAGATAGTGTAGGTCTGTCACACAGCAACTAGCCTAGATAGTGTAGGTCTGTCACACAGCTGCCTGATAGTGTGGTCTGTGCAACTGCCTAGATAGTGCTGTCACACAGCAACTTTAGTGTAGGTCTGTCACACAGCAACTTGCCTAGATTGTAGGTCTGTCACAGCAACTAGCCTAATATTGTAGGTCTGTCACACAGCAACTAGCCTAGATATTGTAGGTCTGTCACACAGCAACTAGCCTAGATCAGACCATTTAACAGTTACAAGAAGTGACCTCTTGGTCGAGACCTGTTCTATCGACCAATAAATTTATTATTCCATATACATTACAGGCACACCCTTTGTGTTTTAATAAAATTAACGATATGCACTGAGCTTGTCTGATATTTTAAGAACTCTGTTTTGATTAAATAAGACACAAATGAGTCGAGGGAGTTACATAACCAGAAGACAAACACGTAACCTAACTCAACTATTCTCCTCCTGCTGGCTTTCAGATTCTGTTCATCTCCTGAAGTAGCGACATCGAACTTTCTCCTGTGGAATACTCATTTATCTTACCATTTCTACCGATCTGAGGAGAAATCAGGCCTAAGTGTCTATTACCATAATCAGTACCTCTAGACCCGTTTTTTAATGAGGAATCAGCAGAAGTTACATGTAAGTGTCTGTAGCCATGAACTTTGAGGACTATTAGTATTTGAGCTTTGAGGAAATCAGGCCTGCTTTTAGGATAGCTTTGAGGAATCAGGCCTGCTTTTAGGATAGCTTTGAGGAAACAGGCCTGTTTTGGATAGCTTTGAGGTAACAGGCCTACTGTTAGGATAGCTTTGAGGAAACAGGCCTGCTTTTAGGCCTGCTTTGTTAGGATAGCTTTGAGATAACAGGCCTGCTTTTAGATAGCTTTGAGGTAACAGGCCTACTGTTAGGATAGCTTTGAGGTAACAGGACTTGTTAGAGCTTTGAAACAGGCCTACTGTTAACATGCATTCTTTAACTATAGCTTTGAGGTAACAGGCCTGCTGTTAGGATAGCTTTGATAACAGGCCTGCTGTTAGTTAGATAGCTTTGAGATAACAGGCCTACTGTTAGGATAGCTAGAGATAACAGGCCTTGTAACTATAGAGATAACAGGCCTACTGTTAGAGATAGGCCTGCTGAGAGATAACAGGCCTACTGTTAGGATATCTTTGAGATAACAGGCCTGCTGTTAGGATAGCTTTGAGGAAACAGGCCTGCTGTTAGGATAGCTTTGTTTATACCTTCCGGAAACCTGCCTCACCCACTGTGATACGGAATCGCTATCACTTTTAATTTTTATTTTATTTTTATGACACACTCAAGAACCTCCAGACGCTAACCAGCTAACTAGCTACAAGCTATTTAGTCATTGTTAGTTTAAAAAAAAAAAACCTGGATAACACTCGCCAGCCCAGCTTCCCTGCCCATCCACCGCTGCCCCCTGGACACTGATCTCTTGGCTACATAGCTGACGCACGCTGGACTGTCCATTAATCACGGTACTCCATTCTGCTTGTTTGTTTTATCTGTCGGCCCAGTTGCCTAGTCAACGCCATTTTACCTGCTGTTTGTTGTGCTAGCTGATTAGCCTCGCCTACTGTTTTTAGCTAGCTTTCCCAATTCAACACCTTTGATTACTGTATGCCTCGCTGTATGTCTCTCCCAAATGTCAATATGCCTTGTATACTGTTGTTCAGGTTAGTTATCATTGTTTTAGTTCACAATGGAGCCCCTAGATCCACTCTGCATACCCCTGTTACCTCCTTTGTCCCACCCCCCACACATGCGGTGACCTCACCCATTACAACCAGCATGTCCAGAGATACAACCTCTCTCATCATCACCCAGTGCCTGGGCTTACCTCCGCTGTACCCGCACCCCACCATACCCCTGTCTGCGCATTATGCCCTGAATATATTCTACCATGCCCAGAAACCTGCTCCTCTTATCCTCTGCCCCCAACGCTCTAGGCGACCAGTTTTGATAGCCTTTAGCCGCACCCTCATACTACTCCTTCTCTGTTCCGCGGGTGATGTGGAGGTAAACCCAGGCCCTGCATGTCCCCAGGTACCCTCATTTGTTGACTTCTGTGATCGAAAAAGTCTTGGTTTTATGCATGTCAACATCAGAAGCCTCCTCCTAAGTTTGTTTTACTCACTGCTTTAGCACACTCTGCTAACCCTGATGTCCTTGCCGTGTCTGAATCCTGGCTCAGGAAGGCCACCAAAAATTCAGAGATTTCCATACCCAACTATAACATCTTCTGTCAAGATAGAACTGCCAAAGGGGCGGAGTCGCAGTCTACTGCAGAGATAGCCTGCAAAGTAATGTCATACTTTCAGGTCCATACCCAAACAGTTGGAACTACTAATTTTGAAAATTACTCTCTCCAAAAACAAGTCTCTCACTGTTGCCGCCTGCTACCGACCCCCGTCAGCTCCCAGCTGTGCCCTGGACACCATTTGTGAATTGATCGCCCCCATCTAGCTTCAGAGTTTGTTCTGTTAGGTGACCTAAACTGGGATATGCTTAACACCCGGCAGTCCTACAATCTAAGCTAGATGCCCTCAATCTCACGCAAATCATCAAGGAACCCACCAGGTACAACCTAACTCTGTAAACAAGGGCACCCTCATAGACGTCATCCTGACCAACTGGCCCTCCAAATATACCTCCGCTGTCTTCAACCAGGATCTCAGCGATCACTGCCTCATCGCCTGTATCCGCCACGGAGCCGCAGTCAAACGACCACCCCTCATCACTGTCAAACGCTCCCTAAAACACTTCTGTGAGCAGGCCTTTCTAATCGACCTGGCCCGTGTATCCTGGAAGGACATTGACCTCATCCCGTCAGCTGAGGATGCCTGGTCATTCTTTAAAAGTAACTTCCTCACCATTTTGGATAAGCATGCTCCGTTCAAAAAATGCAGAACCAAGAACAGATACAGCCCTTGGTTCACTCCAGACCTGACTGCCCTCGACCAGCACAAAAACATCCTGTGGCGGACTGCAATAGCATCGAATAGCCCCCGTGATATGCAACTGTTCAGGGAAGTCAGGAACCAATACACGCAGTCAGTCAGGAAAGCTAAGGCCAGCTTCTTCAGGCAGAAGTTTGCATCCTGTAGCTCCAACTCCAAAAAGTTCTGGGACACTGTGAAGTCCATGGAGAACAAGAGCACCTCCTCCCAGCTGCCCACTGCACTGAGGCTAGGAAACACGGTCTCCACCGATAAATCCATGATTATCGAAAACTTCAATAAGCACTTCTCAACGGCTGGCCATGCCTTCCGCCTGGCTACTCCAACCTCGGCCAACAGCTCCGCCCCCCGTAGTTCCTCACCCAAGCCTCTCCAGGTTCTCCTTTACCCAAATCCAGATAGCAGATGTTCTGAAGAGCTGCAAAACCTGGACCCGTACAAATCAGCTGGGCTTGACAATCTGGACCCGCTATTTCTGAAACTATCTGCCGCCATTGTCGCAACCCCTATTACCAGCCTGTTCAACCTCTCTTTCATATCGTCTGAGATCCCCAAGGATTGAAAGCTGCCGCAGTCATCCCCCTCTTCAAAGGGAGACACCCTGGACCCAAACTGCTATAGACCTATATCCATCCTGCCCTGCCTATCTAAGGTCTTCGAAAGCCAAGTCAACAAACAGGTCACTGACCATCTCGAATCCCACCGTACCTTCTCCGCTGTGCAATCTGGTTTCCGAGCCGGTCACGGGTGCACCTCAGCCACGCTCAAGGTACTAAATGATATCATAACCGCCATCGATAAAAGACAGTACTGTGCAGCCGTCTTCATCGACCTCGCCAAGAGCTTTCGACTCTGTCAATCACCAAATTCTTATCGGCAGACTCAACTGCCTCGGTTTTCGGATGACTGCCTTGCCTGGTTCACCAATTACTTTGCAGACAGAGTTCAGTGTGTCAAATCAGAGGGCATGCTGTCCGGTCCTCTGGCAGTCTCTATGGGGTGCCACAGGGTTCAATTCTCGGGCCGACTCTTTTCTCTGTATATATCAATGATGTTGCTCTTGCTGCGGGCGATTCCCTGATCCACCTCTACGCAGACGACACCATTCTATATACTTTCGGCCCGTCATTGGACACTGTGCTATCACACCTCAAACGAGCTTCAATGCCATACAGCACTCCTTCCGTGGCCTCCAACTGCTCTTAAACGAGTAAAACCAAATGCATGCTTTTCAACCGATCGCTGCCTGCACCCGCATGCCCGACTAGCATCACCACCCTGGATGGTTCCAACCTTGAATATGTGGACATCTATAAGTACCTAGGTGTCTGGCTAGACTGCAAACTCTCCTTCCAGACTCACATCAAACATCTCCAATCAAAAATCAAATCCAGAGTCGGCTTTCTATTCCGCAACAAAGCCTCCTTCACTCACGCCGCCAAGCTTACCCTAGTAAAACTGACTATCCTACCGATCCTCGACTTCGGCGATGTCATCTACAAAATGGCTTCCAACACTCTACTCAGCAAACTGGATGCAGTCTATCACAGTGCCATCCGTTTTGTCACTAAAGCACCTTATAATATAATAATAATAATAATAATATATGCCATTTAGCAGACGCTTTTATCCAAAGCGACTTACAGTCATGTGTGCATACATTCTACGTATGGGTGGTCCCGGGGATCGAACCCACTACCCTGGCGTTACAAGCGCCATGCTCTACCAACTGAGCTACAGAAGGACCACACTTATACCACCCACCACTGCGACTTGTATGCTCTAGTCGGCTGGCCCTCACCACATATTCGTCGCCAGACCCACTGGCTCCAGGTCATCTACAAGTCCATGCTAGGTAAAGCTCCGCCTTATCTCAGCTCACTGGTCACGATGGCAACACCCATCCGTAGCACGCGCTCCAGCAGGTGTATCTCACTGATCATCCCTAAAGCCAACACCTCATTTGGCCGCCTTTCCTTCAGTACTCTGCTGCCTGTGACTGGAACGAATTGCAAAAATCGCTGAAGTTGGAGACTTTTATCTCCCTCACCAACTTCAAACATCAGCTATCCGAGCAGCTAACCGATCGCTGCAGCTGTACATAGTCTATAGGTAAATAGCTCACCCTTTTTCACCTACCTCATTCCCATACTGTTTTTATACTGTTTTTATTTATTTACTTTTCTGCTCTTTTGCACACCAATATCTCTACCTGTACATGCCCATCTGATCATTTATCACTCCAGTGTTAATCTGCAAAATTGTATTATTCGCCTACCTCCTCATGCCTTTTGCACACATTGTATATAGACTGCCCATTTTTTTCTACTGTGTTATTGACTTGCTAATTGTTTACTCCATGTGTAACTCTGTGTTGTCTGTTCACACTGCTATGCTTTATCTTGGCCAGGTCGCAGTTGCAAATGAGAACTTGTTCTCAACTAGCCTACCTGGTTAAATAAAAGGTGAAATAAAATAAAAAAATAAAAGGTAACAGGCCTGCTGTTTGGATAGCTTTGAGATAACATGCATTCTGTAACTATAGCTTTGAGGAAACAGGCCTACTGTTAGGATAGCTTTGAGATAACAGGCCTGCTGTTAGGATAGCTTTGAGATAACAGGCCTGCTGTAACTATAGCTTTGAGATAACAGGACTACTGTTAGGATAGCTTTGAGATAACAGGCCTGCTGTAACTATAGCTTTGAGATAACAGGACTACTGTTAGGATAGCTATGAGATAACAGGCCTGCTGTAACTATAGCTATGAGATAACAGGCCTGCTGTAACTATAGCTATGAGATAACAGGACTACTGTTAGGATAGCTTTGAGATAACAGGCCTGCTGTAACTATAGCTTTGAGATAACAGGACTACTGTTAGGATATCTATGAGATAACAGGCCTGCTGTAACTATAGCTTTGAGGAAACAGGTCTACTGTTAGGATATCTATGAGATAACAGGCCTGCTGTAACTATAGCTTTGAGATATCATGCAGTCTGTAACTATAGCTTTGAGGAAACAGGTCTACTGTTAGGATAGCTTTGCAATGCGAGCTTCGTAATTCTGATAGCAGAAGTGGCATGTAAGTGTCAAGTGTAGACACGACCAAGTTAACCGCGTCAGTGAGCTAGGGACGGACACGGCTGTAGGCTATTTGAACGAAGAAGAAGAGCTCATCAGGTAGGCTTGTGTTTCCACTGAATCGGATCATGACATGTTCCCCTCTTTCACGCTGAGTGGT
Organism: Oncorhynchus keta; assembly: GCF_023373465.1. Classification (NCBI taxonomy): domain Eukaryota; kingdom Metazoa; phylum Chordata; class Actinopteri; order Salmoniformes; family Salmonidae; genus Oncorhynchus; species Oncorhynchus keta. The sequence goes on along the minus strand of NC_068446.1, from coordinate 39,976,421 downwards.
TATCAAAACGGAGAGAGCTGGAAAGATCTTTTCAAATACATTGAGGAACTATTGTCCTTCTCAATGGATGTAAAAACACACTTTGTTTGCTTGCTGTTTGAGGTGAAGAAAACATGACTTTGAAACGCTCCACAGCTCATTAGTGGTGGTGCATTAAGCCAATCAGAAATACTATCAGATCCCCAAATGGGCACATTTACAGAGCATTTGGAAAGTATTCAGACCCTTGACTTTTTCCACATTTTGCGACGTTACACCCTTATTCTAAAATTGATTCAATAGTTTTCTCCCCACCCTGGTCAATCTACACACAATCGCCCACAATGACAGCTCAATGATGATCAATGGAAAACAGGATGCACCTGAGCTCAATTTCGAGTCTCATAGCAAAGGGTCTGAATTCTTACGTAAATAAGGTATTTCTGTTTTTTAAATTTGGAATAAATTAGCAAACATTTTCTAAAAACCTGTTTTTGCTTTGTCATTCTGAGGTATTTCGTGTAGATTAATGAGATTTTTTTTATTTCATTGAATCCATTTTAGAATAAGGCTGTAGCATAACAAAATGTAGAAAAGGGGAAGGGGTCTGAATACTTTCTGATGCACTGTATATGTCTACATTTTGCACGTAGGCCAGGTAGCCTCTAGTCCTACTTCTATGTGTAATCAGGTAGCCTCTAGTCCTACTTCTATGTGTAATCAGGTAGCCTCTAGTCCTACTTCTATGTGTAATCAGGTAGCCTCTAGTCCTACTTCTATGTGTAATCAGGTAGCCTCTAGTCCTACTTCTATGTGTAATCAGGTAGCCTCTAGTCCTACTTCTATGTGTAATCAGGTAGCCTCTAGTCCTACTTCTATGTGTAATCAGGTAGCCTCTAGTCCTACTTCTATGTGTAATCAGGTAGCCTCTAGTCCTACTTCTATGCGTAATCAGGTAGCCTCTAGTCCTACTTCTATGCGTAATCAGGTATCCTCTAGTCCTACTTCTATGTGTAATCAGGTAGCCTCTAGTCCTACTTCTATGTGTAATCAGGTAGCCTCTAGTCCTACTTCTATGTGTAATCAGGTAGCCTCTAGTCCTACTTCTATGTGTAATCAGGTAGCCTCTAGTCCTACTTCTATGTGTAATCAGGTAGCCTCCAGTCCTACTTCTATGTGTAATCAGGTAGCCTCTAGTCCTACTTCTATGTGTAATCAGGTAGCCTCTAGTCCTACTTCTATGTGTAATCGGGTAGCCTCTAGTCCTACTTCTATGTGTAATCGGGTAGCCTCTAGTCCTACTTCTATGTGTAATCAGGTAGCCTCTAGTCCTACTTCTATGTGTAATCAGGTAGCCTCTAGTGCTACTTCTATGTGTAATCAGGTAGCCTCTAGTCCTACTTCTATGTGTAATCAGGTAGCCTCTAGTCCTACTTCTATGTGTAATCAGGTAGCCTCTAGTCCTACTTCTATGTGTAATCAGGTAGCCTCTAGTCCTACTTCTATGTGTAATCAGGTAGCCTCTAGTCCTACTTCTATGTGTAATCAGGTAGCCTCTATTCCTACTTCTATGTGTAATCAGGTAGCCTCCAGTCCTACTTCTATGTGTAATCAGGTAGCCTCTAGTCCTACTTCTATGTGTAATCAGGTAGCCTCTAGTCCTACTTCTATGTGTAATCAGGTAGCCTCTAGTCCTACTTCTATGTGTAATCAGGTAGCCTCTAGTCCTACTTCTATGTGTAATCAGGTAGCCTCTAGTCCTACTTCTATGTGTAATCAGGTAGCCTCTAGTCCTACTTCTATGCGTAATCAGGTAGCCTCTAGTCCTACTTCTATGCGTAATCAGGTAGCCTCTAGTCCTACTTCTATGCGTAATCGGGTAGCCTCTAGGCCTACTTCTATGTGTAATAAGGTAGCCTCTAGTCCTACTTCTATGTGTAATCAGGTAGCCTCTAGTCCTACTTCTATGTGTAATCAGGTAGCCTCCAGTCCTACTTCTATGTGTAATCAGGTAGTCTCTAGTCCTACTTCTATGTGTAATCAGGTAGCCTCTAGTCCTACTTCTATGCGTAATCAGGTAGCCTCTAGTCCTACTTCTATGCGTAATCAGGTAGCCTCTAGTCCTACTTCTATGTGTAATCAGGTAGCCTCTAGGCCTACTTCTATGTGTAATCAGGTAGCCTCTAGTCCTACTTCTATGTGTAATCAGGTAGCATCTAGTCCTACTTCTATGCGTAATCAGGTAGCCTCTAGTCCTACTTCTATGCGTAATCAGGTAGCCTCTAGTCCTACTTCTATGTGTAATCAGGTAGCCTCTAGTCTTACTTCTATGCGTAATCAGGTAGCCTCTAGTCCTACTTCTATGCGTAATCAGGTAGCCTCTAGTCCTACTTCTATGTGTAATCAGGTAGCATCTAGTCCTACTTCTATGTGTAATCAGGTAGCCTCTAGTCCTACTTCTATGTGTAATCAGGTAGCCTCTAGTCCTACTTCTATGTGTAATCAGGTAGCCTCTAGTCCTACTTCTATGCGTAATCAGGTAGCCTCTAGTCCTACTTCTATGTGTAATCAGGTAGCCTCTAGTCCTACTTCTATGTGTAATCAGGTAGCCTCTAGTCCTACTTCTATGTGTAATCAGGTAGCCTCTAGTCCTACTTCTATGTGTAATCAGGTAGCCTCTAGTCCTACTTCTATGTGTAATCAGGTAGCCTCTAGTCCTACTTCTATGTCTAATCAGGTAGCCTCTAGTCCTACTTCTATGTGTAATCAGGTAGCCTCCAGTCCTACTTCTATGTGTAATCAGGTAGCCTCTAGTCCTACTTCTATGTGTAATCAAGTAGCCTCTAGTCCTACTTCTATGTGTAATCAGGTAGCCTCTAGTCCTACTGCTATGTCTAATCAGGTAGCCTTTAGTCCTACTTCTATGTGTAATCAAGTAGCCTCTAGTCCTACTTCTATGTGTAATCAGGTAGCCTCTAGTCCTACTGCTATGTCTAATCAGGTAGCCTCTAGTCCTACTTCTATGTGTAATCAGGTAGCCTCCAGTCCTACTTCTATGTGTAATCAGGTAGCCTCTAGTCCTACTTCTATGTGTAATCAGGTAGCCTCTAGTCCTACTTCTATGTGTAATCAGCTGTGCGTCCTTACTCAGCATTGACAGGAGCGCTCCAAACAAAAGACAGTGAGAACGGTAAAAGTATGGAATAATAATATATTGAATGAATTAACAAAATTGTACCGTAACCAAACAAACATTGTAGATTAGGAATCAGTGTGTAGTACTGTTGATATATGTAATGGGGAATTAATTGATAGACACTAACAATCAAATGCAAAACAATTCACACAGGGATGTTATGAAACAATGAATGTGCACAAATTGGTGGTAGAGAGCACATTTTGGAGAGAGACATACATAGTGTATCTTAACCACATCATTCCCCTTCTTCTTGGACAGTGACATCCCCACTGCCTCTGCAATGAATTAGTTCTCTGAGATGGGCATGAATCACCAAAACATCCACCAGTCCTATACTGAAGAAACATTTGTATAATTTATGTGACAAATCACTCCACTACCCATCTTCGTCAACATCACTCGAGGGGGGGGTCTAAGGCACTAGAGTGCTAGAGGCATCACTACAGACACCCTGGGTCATTTTCGGGCTGTATCACAACCGGCCGTGATCGGAAGTCCCATAGGGCGGCACACAATTGGGTTAGGGGAGGGTTTGGCCGGGGGGGTCATTGGAAAATAAGAATTTGTTCTGAACTGATTTGCCTAGTTTAAATAAAGATGAAATAGAAAAAGTATTCTTCATCCTTTTCCTTACAGCTGCCATTATTTAGCATATTTCTCCCCACTACTTCCCCCTCTACAAAATACTCCCAGGGTCCTTTTACAGTCTGGTTCTGCAGCACATTAAGCCCCTGAGGCTCCATTCCATTACAGCAGAGTCGTTCTTTCAGACTCCGTCACCTCACACTACCCCAGTCTCTTCTTTCAGACTCCGTCACCTCACACTACCCCAGTCTCTTCTTTCAGACTCCGTCACCTCACACTACCCCAGTCTCTTCTTTCAGACTCCGTCACCTCACACTACCCCAGTCTCTTCTTTCAGACTCCGTCACCTCACACTACCCCAGTCTCTTCTTTCAGACTCCGTCACCTCACACTACCCCAGTCTCTTCTTTCAGACTCCGTCTCCTCACACTACCCCAGTCTCTTCTTTCAGACTCCGTCACCTCACACTACCCCAGTCTCTTCTTTCAGACTCCGTCACCTCACACTACCCCAGTCTCTTCTTTCAGACTCCGTCACCTCACACTACCCCAGTCTCTTCTTTCAGACTCTGTCACCTCACACTACCCCAGTCTCTTCTTTCAGACTCCGTCACCTCACACTACCCCAGTCTCTTCTTTCAGACTCCGTCACCTCACACTACCCCAGTCTCTTCTTTCAGACTCTGTCACCTCTCACTACCCCAGTCTCTTCTTTCAGACTCCGTCACCTCACACTACCCCAGTCTCTTCTTTCAGACTCCGTCACCTCACACTACCCCAGTCTCTTCTTTCAGACTCTGTCACCTCTCACTACCCCAGTCTCTTCTTTCAGACTCTGTCACCTCACACTACCCCAGTCTCTGGTTGCAGTCCCAAATGGCATCCTATTCCTTTTATAGTGAGTTACTTCTAACCAGGGTACACACGCTGTGTTACAAACCTAGTCATCGAGGAGGTGAAGGCTCGAAGCCATTATAATGCTCTCCCACCGTCTCTCTGTTGAATTATATACAGTACACGCTCCGGCTTTTTCAGGATGCTAATTAGTCTAGCACAGCATAGAGTGTCGGCAACCTTTTGGCTCACATCTCTCTCACTCTCTCTCTCTGACTCCTCTGACTCCTCTCTGTCTCTGACTCCTCTCTCTCACTCTCAGTTCTGTATTTTTCTTGTCTTGCTTTCTCTCTCTCTCTCTCTCTCTCTCTCTCTCTCTCTCTCTCTCTCTCTCTCTCTCTCTCTCTCTCTCTCTCTCTCTCTCTCTCTCTCTCTCTCTCTCATATCTCGTGGATTGATACTTGACATACTGCATTTAAACTGAACCACTTCCATTCAGTCTTCGCTTCTTTTTCTGTCTGTGTCATGTGAAGTTACCCCCAGGCTATCCATACCTCTGCTATGTGAAGTTACCCCCAGGCTATCCATACCTCTGCTATGTGAAGTTACCCCCAGGCTATCCATACCTCTGCTATGTGAAGTTACCACCAGGCTATCCATACCTCTGCTATGTGAAGTTACCCCCAGGCTATCCATACCTCTGCTATGTGAAGTTACCCCCAGGCTATCCATACCTCTGCTATGTGAAGTTACCCCCAGGCTATCCATACCTCTGCTATGTGAAGTTACCCCCAGGCTATCCATACCTCTGCTATGTGAAGTTACCCCCAGGCTATCCATACCTCTGCTATGTGAAGTTACCCCCAGGCTATCCATACCTCTGCTATGTGAAGTTACCACCAGGCTATCCATACCTCTGCTATGTGAAGTTACCCCCAGGCTATCCATACCTCTGCTATGCTATGTGAAGTTACCCCCAGGCTATCCATACCTCTGCTATGCTATGTGAAGTTACCCCCAGGCTATCCATACCTACCCCCAGGCTATCCATGCCTCTGCTATGTGAAGTTACCCCCAGGCTATCCATACCTCTGCTATGTGAAGTTACCCCCAGGCTATCCATACCTCTGCTATGTGAAGTTACCACCAGGCTATCCATACCTCTGCTATGTGAAGTTACCCCAGGCTATCCATACCTCTGCTATGCTATGTGAAGTTACCCCCAGGCTATCCATACATGCTATGCTATGTGAAGTTACCCCAGGCTATCCATACCTCTGCTATGTGAAGTTACCCCAGGCTATCCATACCTCTGCAGATGTGAAGTTACCCCTAGGAAGGCTATCCATACCTCTGCTATGCTATGTGAAGTTACCCCCAGGCTATCCATACCTCTGCTATGTGAAGTTACCCCCAGGCTATCCATACCTCTGCTATGTGAAGTTACCCCCAGGCTATCCATACCTCTGCTATGCTATGTGAAGTTACTCCCAGGCTATCCATACCTCTGCTATGTGAAGTTACCCCCAGGCTATCCATACCTCTGCTATGTGAAGTTACCCCCAGGCTATCCATACCTCTGCTATGTGAAGTTACCCCCAGGCTATCCATACCTCTGCTATGCTATGTGAAGTTACTCCCAGGCTATCCATACCTCTGCTATGTGAAGTTACCCCCAGGCTATCCATACCTCTGCTATGTGAAGTTACCCCAGGCTATCCATACCTCTGCTAGAAAGTTACCCCCAGGCTATCCATACTCTGCTATGCTATGTGAAGTTACTCCCAGGCTATCCATACCTCTGCTATGGTTACCCCCAGGCTATCCATACCTCTGCTATGTGAAGTTACCACCAGGCTATCCATACCTCTGCTATGTGAAGTTACCCCCAGGCTATCCATACCTCTGCTATGCACAGTGAAGTTACCCCAGGCTATCCATACCTCTGCTATGCCATGTTGCTCTTTGGGTGTGGTTTTGCACATCAGAGATGAGCTAATAGGAGAATTTGTTCCAATGACGGGGCGAAGGCCACTATTTTCTCTGACAGAACTGTGGCACACGCCCCCATGTTTTGGAGGATACACAAAGCCTAAGTACCAAGTGTGAGTGTGTTACGGTGTGAGTGTGTTACAGTTTTCTATGCTTCCCGAGGGGCGCAGCGGTCAGGAAGGCACTCCATCTCACTGATATAGGCGTCACTACAGACCCTGGTTAGTTTTCAGGCTGTATCACAACCAGGCCGTGATCGGGAGTCCCATAGGGGTTGCACAGATTGTCCCAGCGTCGGGGAACTGGGGCTTGGCCAAGGTAGGCCTTCATAGTAGCCCTTCTTACATCAGCTGATGTCACAAAGTGTTATACAGAAACCCAGCCCAAAACCTACTGAAACAGCAAGCAATGCAGATGTAAAGACGGTGGCTAGAAAAACTCCCTAGAAAGGCCAGAACCTAGGAAAAAAAAACCTAGAAAATGGGCTCTGAGGGGTGGCCAGTCCTCTTCTGGCTGTGCCGGGTGGAGATTATAACAGAACATGGCCAAGATGTTCAAACGTTCATAGATGACCAGCAGGGTCAGATAATAATAATCACAATGGATGTAGTGAATACAACCTTAGGAGTAAATCTCAGTTGGCTTTTCAGCCGATCATTCATAGAGACAGCAGGTGCGGGAGAGAGAGAGTCCAAACAGCAGGTCTGGGACAGGTAGCACGTCCAGTGAACAGGTCAGGGTTCCATGCCAAAGGCAGAACAGTTGAAACTGGAGCAGCAGCCTGACCAGTGGACTGGGGACAACAAGGAGTCATCAGGCCAGGTATTCCCAAGGCATGGTCCTTGGGCTTTGGTCCTCCAAGAAAAGAGGAGACAAAGAGAGAGAGAGATCCATTCAGAAAGAGAATTAGAGTGAGCATACGTAAATTCACACAGGACACCGAATAAGACAGGAGAAATACTCCAGATATAACAGACTGACCCTAGTTGGACATGGGAGGAAATACTGGGTGGATGCGAGACCCTTCCTTGCTGGTAGTCGCCAAGGGGTATAGAAGAACAGCGACAACGCCGGGGTCCACGGCCACAAACAGCCCAAGGTCAACCCCAATATTTATTTGGGGGGGAGCACAAGGGGCGGTCGGCTGAGCCGAGGAGAGAGCCAGAGACCGTCTGGGAGTCCATGGAGCAATTGGAGGAGGGAGATCGGAGAGAGATGTTGGTTATGAGAGATGTTCTGCAGTGCATTCGCCCTGAAGAGCGTGTCATCAGTCCGGTGCAACCTGTGCCGGCTCCCAGCACCAGGTCTCCAGTGCGCCTCCCCAGCCTGGTACGTCCTGTGCCGGCTCCCTGCACTCGCCCTGAAGATTGTGTCATCAGCCCAGTGAAACCTGTGCCGGCTCCACGCACCAGGTCTCCAGTGCGCCTCCCCAGCCTGGTACGTCCTGTGCCGGCTCCCTGCACTCGCCCTGAAGATTGTGTCATCGGCCCAGTGAAACCTGTGCCGGCTCCATGCACCAGGCCTCCAGTGTGCCTCCCCAGCCCGGTACATCCTGTGCCGGCTCCCCGCTCTCGTCCAGTGCGTGTGTACAGTCCGGAACCTCCAGCGACGGTCCACGGCCCGGTGCTTCCAGTCAAGGTCCACGGCCCGGAGCCTTCCACTGCGCCGATGCCCAGTCCAGGCACGGCGTTCAGCCCGGCTTCATGGCAGGATCCGCGGTCTGAACGGGTGCTACATCCCGCACCAGAGCCGCCACCGACGCTAGTTGCCCACCCTAACCCTCCCCATCTGGTTTCAGGTTTTGCGTTTGGAGTCCGCACCTTTGGGGGGGGTACTGTCACGCCCTGACCATAGAGAGCCCTCTGGGTTTTCTATGGTGTTTTAGGTCAGGGCATGACTCACGGGACAAAACTAGATCCAGAGTATGACTGGCAGTGAATAGGTCCAGAGACATGTTGGACAAAACCCAATGAGTCGATGATGGCTCCGAAAGCCTTTTGGAGTGGGTCTGTGGACTTTTCCATGTGAATATTAAAGTCACCAAAAATGTGAATATTATCTGCCATGACTACAAGGACCCGATAGGAATTCAGGGAACTCAGTGAGGAACGCTGTATACAGCCCAGGAGGCCTATAAACAGTAGCTATAAAAAGTGACCGATTAGGCTGCATAGATTTCATGACTCGAAGCTCAAAAGACGAAAACGCAGCCATTTTTTTTTTTGTAAATGGAAATTTGCTATCATTAATGTCAGCAACACCTCCACCTTTGCGGGATGTGTTGGAGATATGGTCACTAGTGTAACCAGGAGGAGAGGCCTCATTTAACACAGTCAATTCATCAGGCTTGAGCCATGCTGACCATGCTGGTCATTTATGAACATTTTAACATCTTGACCATGTTCTGTTATAATCTCCACCCTGGCACAGCCAGAAGAGGACTGGCCACCCCTCATAGTCTGGTCCACCCTGGCACAGCCAGAAGAGGACTGGCCACCCCTCATAGTCTGGTTCCTCTCTAGGTTTCTTCCTAGGTTTTGGCCTTTCTAGGCAGTTTTTCCTAGCCACTGTGCTTCTACACCTGCATTGCTTGCTGTTTGGGGTTTTAGGCTGGGGTTCTGTACAGCACTTTGAGATATCAGCTGATCAATCTACACACAACACTCCATAATGAAAACCAAAAACAGTTTTTTTAGATATTTTTGCTAATGTATTACAATTACTGAGTACGTCATCATTAGAGTCTTGAGTGTCTACTTCTATCGATTGATGTGGAGCCTTAAGTGTGCTAATTTAAAGTGACCACACTTAGTCTTAAACTTGAAGTGGTTCAGGATAGATTTGATTTAACAGATGGTGTGTTAATGTCAATAGCTAATGGCTCGGCCATATCCGATAGTCATCGTGAAGTGCTAGTGACTACCCCGTGATGCTAACCGCTAGTGACTACCCCGTGATGCTAACCGCTAGTGACTACCCCGTGATGCTAAACGCTAGTGACTACCCCGTGATGCTAAACGCTAGTGACTACCCCGTGATGCTAACCGCTAGTGACGTGATGCTAACCGCCAGTGACTACCCCGTGATGCTAACCGCTAGTGACTACCCCGTGATGCTAAACGCTAGTGACTACCCCGTGATGCTAAACGCTAGTGACTACCCCGTGATGCTAACCGCTAGTGACTACCCCGTGATGCTAACCGCCAGTGACTACCCCGTGATGCTAATCGCTAGTGACTACCCCGTGATGCTAAACGCTAGTGACTACCCCGTGATGCTAAACGCTAGTGACTACCCCGTGATGCTAACCGCTAGTGACTACCCCGTGATGCTAAACGCTAGTGACTACCCCGTGATGCTAACCGCTAGTGACTACCCCGTGATGCTAACCGCTAGTGACTACCCCGTGATGCTAACCGCTAGTGACTACCCCGTGATGCTAAACGCTAGTTACTACGTGTGTGTGTGGAAGCCGTGGCTGAGAGGGCACAGAGAGACAGCCTCACATTTGTAGGCAGGTGAACTCATGGGTTACACTCACAGAGCTGATTAACACAGTGGCTGTGTGTACGTGCACGTTGTGACTGTCAGATGTAAACTAAGGAGTTTTTCTGCCCTGCTATATAAACCATATTATTTCTATTATACTAGAACACAGCCTATCTTTTGAGGAGGAGGCCTCAGGGTGAGCTCTACTTATTGTCTTGTCAGTTGTCAGTTAGTTATCTACCCCATTAGAGGAGTGCAGGGCTCATCCCAGTCCTTCAAAGTCCTTCTTTCAGGGGAGGAGAGGAGTAGACATGTCACAGTGCTCCTTCACCCCACCAGGAGAAAACACTGACCCTATTCAGTGTTTTACATCTCTTAGTCTCTTCCACCCAGGCAATTAATTCTGTGCACCTGAATGTGTGTAATGCAAGCGCACGTCAGAACGCATCCACACACACGCCCTTGTCAGTCATCACTTCTTTTGAATGTTACAGCATGCCGCCACAGGGCAAAACTCCAGAAAAGCACCTGCTCGTATGTGTGTGTGTGAGAACTAGCGCTGTGTGATCTTCTGCGCCCGAACAGGAAACACTGGCAGGGCAATGTAGCCAAAACAAACACACACACACACACTCCCAAACCTACCATCTGGAGAAGACCTGCACCTGCTACCAAAGGAATGTGATGTCATTCTCCTGAAAGAAAGCCACATGTGGTTTAGATGGTAGTTAGATAGAGGTATCCACTGAAATATTATCAAACAGTTGGTAGGTAGTTATAAACTGAAAGATTGTAAAACAGTTGGTAGGTAGTTATAAACTGAAAGATTGTAAAATGGTTGGTAGGTAGTTATAAACTGAAAGATTCTAAAACGGTTGGCAGTTAGAGGTATCCACTGAAAGATTCTAAAACAGTTGGCAGTTAGAGGTATCCACTGAAAGATTCTAAAACAGTTGGCAGTTAGAGGTATCCACTGAAAGATTCTAAAACAGTTGGCAGTTAGTATCCAAAGATTCTAAAACAGAAAGATTCTAAAACAGTTGGCAGTTAGAGGTATCCACTGAAAGATTCTAAAACAGTTGGTAGTTAGAGGTATCCACTGAAAGATTCTAAAACAGTTGGCAGTTAGAGGTATCCACTGAAAGATTCTAAAACAGTTGGCAGTTAGAGGTATCCACTGAAAGATTCTAAAACAGTTGGCAGTTAGAGGTATCCACTGAAAGATTCTAAAACAGTTGGCAGTTAGAGGTATCCACTGAAAGATTCTAAAACAGTTGGCAGTTAGAGGTATCCACTGAAAGATTCTAAAACAGTTGGTAGTTAGAGGTATCCACTGAAAGATTCTAAAACAGTTGGTAGTTAGAGGTATCCACTGAAAGATTCTAAAACAGTTGGTAGTTAGAGGTATCCACTGAAAGATTCTAAAACAGTTGGTAGTTAGAGGTATCCACTGAAAGATTCTAAAGATTCTGAATAGGTAATAATGGCGCTGAAGGAGATGGCTGCCGTTAGATATATTATTAACTCTGTTTTTCACAAGCGTAGCAGGCTGTGAATTCTGCAAACAATTTTTCTTGCATGACAATATACACTGCTTAAAAAAATAAAGGGAACTCCAAGTCAATCACACTTCTGTGAAATCAAACTGTCCACTTAGGAAGCAACACTGATTGACAATAAATTCAATAAATTCCACATGCTGTTGTGCAAATAGACAACAGGTGGAAATTATAGGCATTTAGCAAGACACCCCCAATAAAGGAGCGGTTCTGCAGGTGGTGACCACAGACCACTTCTCAGTTCCTATGCTTCCTGGCTGATGTTTTGGTCACTTTTGAATGCTGGCGGTGCTTTCACTCTAATGGTAGCATGAGACGGAGTCTACAACCCACACAAGTGGCTCAGGTAGTGCAGCTCATCCAGGATGGCACATCAATGCGAGATGTGGCAAGAAGGTTTGCTGTGTCTGTCAGTGTAGTGTCCAGAGCATGGAGGCGCTACCAAGAGACAGGCCAGTACATCAGGAGACGTGGAGGAGGCCGTAAGAGAGCAACAACCCAGCAGCAGGACCGCTACCTCCGCATTTGTGCAAGGAGGAGCAGGAGGAGCACTGCCAGAGCCCTGCAAAATGACCTCCAGCAGGCCACAAATGTGCATGTGTCTGCTCAAACGGTCAGATACAGACTCCATGAGGGTGGTATGAGGGCCCGACGTCCACAGGTGGGGGCTGTGCTTACAGCCCAACACTGTGCAGGATGTTTGGCATTTGCCAGAGAACACCAAGATTGGCAAATTCGCCACTGGCGCCCTGTGCTCTTCACAGATAAAAGCAGGTTCACACTGAGCACATGTGACAGTCTGGAGACGCCGTGGAGAACGTTCTGCTGCCTGCAACATCCTCCAGCATGACCGGTTTGGCGGTGGGTCAGTCATGGTGTGGGGTGGCATTTTTATTTGGGGGGCCGCACAGCCCTCCATGTGCTCGCCAGAGGTAGCCTGACTGCAATTAGGTACCGAGATGAGATCCTCAGACCCCTTTTGAGATCATATGTTGGTGTGGTTGGCCCTGGGTTCCTCCTAATGCAAGACAATGCTAGACCTCATGTGGCTGGAGTGTGTCAGCAGTTCCTGCAAGAGGAAGGCATTGATGCTATGGACTGGCCCGCCCGTTCCCCAGACCTGAATCCAATTGAGCACATCTGGGACATCATGTCTCGCTCCTTCCACCAACGCCACGTTTCACCACAGACTGTCCAGGAGTTGGCGGATGCTTTAGTCCAGGTCTGGGAGGAGATCCCTCAGGAGACCATCTGCCACCTCATCAGGAGCATGCCCAGGCGTTGTAGGGAGGTCATACAGGCACGTGGAGGCCACACACACCACTGAGCTTCATTTCGACTTGTTTTAAGGACATTACATCAAAGTTGGATCAGCCTGTAGTGTGGTTTTCCACTTTAATTTTGAGTGTGACTCCAAATCCAGACCTCCATGGGTCGATAAATTTGATTTGCATTGATAATTTTTGTGTGATTTTGTTGTCAGCACATTCAACTATGTAAAGAAAAGTATTTAAATAGAATATTTCATTCATTCAGATCTAGGATGTGTTATTTTAGTGTTCCCTTTATTTTTTGGAGTAGTGTATATTGGATATACAGTTGAAGTCTGAAGTTTATATACACCTTAGCCAAATATATTTAAACTCAGTTTTTCACAATTCCTGATATTTAATGTGAAATGTCAGAATAATAGTAGAGAGAATTATTTATTTAAGCTGTTATTTCTTTCATCACATTCCCAGTGGGTCAGAAGTTTACATACACTCAATTAGTATTTGGTAGCATTGCCTTGCAATTGTTTAACTTGGGTCAAACATTTCGGCTAGCCTTCCACAAGCTTCCCACAATAAGTTGGGTAAATTTTGGCCCATTCCTCCTGACAGAGCTGGTGTAACTGAGTCAGGTTTGTAGGCCTCCTTGCTCGCGCACGCTTTGTCAGTTCAGACCACAAATCTTCTATAGGATTGAGGTCAGGGCTTTGTGATGGCCTCTCCATTACCTTGACGTTGTTGTCCTTAAGCCATTTTGCCACAAATTTGGAAGTGTGCTTGGGGTCATTGTCCATTTGAAAGACCCATTTGCGACCAATCTTTAACTTCCTGACTGATGTCTTGAGATGTTGCTGCAATATATCCACATAATTTTACAACCTCATGATGACATCTATTTTGTGAAGTGCAGCAATCCCTCCTGCAGCAAATCACCCCCACAACATGATGCTGCCACCCTGTGCTTCACGGTTGGGATGGTGTTCTTCAGCCTGTAAGCCTCCCCCTTTTTCCTCCAAACATATGGATGGTCGTTATGGTCGAACAGTTCTATTTTTGTTCCATCAGACCAGAGGACATTTCTCCAAAAAGTACGATCTTTGTCCCCTTGTGCAGTTGCAAACAATAGTCTGGCTTTTTTTTATGGTGGTTTTCGAGCAGTGGCTTCTTCCTTGCTGAGAGGCCTTTCAGGTTATGTCCGTTTGGGTATTGGTTAGACTACAATTAGGGTGTGAAAATGCCCCTTAGCCATATTTTCCGTTCCATCCTAACGGAAACCCTGAGGGTTTCATTTTTTGTTTTTCTTGGAATAGAAACACCATAATATTAATCAAATTAATTAAGCTACATTTCTTAATCAATCCCATATACTATGTTCTTACAACAACATATCTAGTAATGCCAATATTGAAGACTATCAAATGCTTCTCAAAGCTGCACTCTGGTGGTCAAACTAGCACTAACTCGCTTTAATGGTGAAAATGGCTGACAATTAAATAACGTGCCGTAGAATTCTGCAGCAGCCCGGTGTGCTGCAGTATAACGCAATTTTTATAGGAGGAACCACTGTACAAAGGGAAGCACAGCCACGAGCTGCCCAGTGACACGAGCCTACCAGACGAGCTAAATTACTTCTATGCTCGCTTCGAGGCAAGTAACACTGAAACATGCATGAGAGCACCAGCTGTTCAGGATGACTGTGTGATCACGCTCTCTGTAGCCGATGTGAGTAAGACCT